>NW_012115488.1:5719828-5720421 GCF_000951035.1 Colobus angolensis palliatus
TTTGCACATTGATTTTGTATCCTGAGACTTTGCTGAAGTTGATTATCAGCTTAAGGAGATTTTGGGCTGAGACAATGGGGTTTTCTAAATATACAGTCATGTCATCTGCAAACAGGGACAATTTGACTCCCTCTTTTCCTAATTGAATACCTTTTATTTCTTTCTCTTGCCTGACTACCCTGGCCAGAACTTCTAACACTTTGTTGAATAGGAGTGGTGAGAGAGGGCATCGCTGTCTTGTGCTAGTTTTCAAGGGGAATGCTTCCAGTTTTTGCCCATTCAGTATGATATTGGTGATGGGTCTGTCATAAATAGCTCTTATTAATTTGAGATATGTTCCCTCAGTACTGAATTCAATGAGAGTTTTTAGCATGAAGGGCTGTTGAATTTTGTCAGAGGTCTTTTCTGCATCTATTGAGATAATCATGTGGTTTTTGTCTTTGGTTCTGTTTATATGCTGGATTATGTTTGCTGATTTACGTATATTGAACCAGCCTTGCATCCCAGTAATGAAGCTCACTTGAACATGATGGATAAGTGTTTTGATGTGCTGCTGGATTCAGTTTGCCAGTATTTTATTGAGGATTTTTGCA
>NW_012115488.1:5726261-5729043 GCF_000951035.1 Colobus angolensis palliatus
TTCTCCTGGATGATATCCTGAAGAGTGTTTTCCAACTTGGTTCCATTTTCCCCCTCACTTTCAGGCACCCCAATCAGACGTAGATTTGGTCTTTTCACATAATCTCATACTTCTTGGAGGCTTTGTTCATTTCTTTTTACTCTTTTTTCTCCACACTTCTCTTCTCGCTTCATTTCATTCACTTGATCTTCAATCGCTGATACTCTTTCTTCCAGTTGATCAAGTCGGTTACTAAAGCTTGTGCATTTGTCACGTATTTCTCGTGTTATGGTTTTCATCAGTTCTTTTAAGGTCTTCTCTGCATTGATTATTCTACTTATCCATTCATCCATTCTTTTTTCAAGGTTTTTAGTTTCTTTGCGCTGGTTATGTAGTTCCTCCTTTAGCTCTGAGAAGTTTAATCGACTGAAGCCTTCTTCTCTCAACTCATCAAAATCATTCTCCGTCCAGCTTTGTTCCATTGCTGGCGATGAGCTGCATTCCTTTGAAGGGGGAGATGCGCTCTGATTTTTTGAATTTCCAGCTTTTCTGCACTGTTTTTTCCCCATCTTTGTGGTTTTATCTGCCTTTGGTCTTTGATGATGGTGACATACTGATGGGGTTTTGTGTGGTGTGTGTTTGTTAGTTTTCCTTCTAACAGTCAGGACCCTCAGCTGCAGATCTGTTGGAGTTTGCTTGAGGTTCACTCCAGATCCTGTTTGCCTGGGTATCAGCAGCAGAGGCTGCAGAAGATAGAATATTGCTGAACAGTGAGTATTGCTGTCTGATTCTCGCTCTGGAAGCTTTATCTCAGGGATGTACCCCGCCATGTAAGATGCGAGTTGTCAGTCTGCACCTAGTTGTCAGTCTGCACCTAGTGGGGGATGTCTCCCAGTTAGGCTACTCCCAGTTAGGCTACTCAGGGGTCAGGGACCCACTTGAGCAGGCAGTCTGTCCGTTCTCAGATCTCAACCTTCGTGCTGGGAAATCCACTGCTCTCTTCAAAACTATCAGACCGGGACATTTACCTCTGCCGAGGTTTCTGCTCCTTTTTGTTAGCTACACCCTGTCCCCAGAGGAGGAGTCTACAGAGGCAAGCCGGCCTCCTTGAGCTGCGGTGGGCTCCACACAATTCGAGCTTCCTAGGGGCTTTGTATACCTACTTAAGCCTCAGCAATGGCAGGCACCCCTCCCCCAGCCTCGCTGCTGCCTTGCAGTTAGATCTCAGACTGCTGTGCTAGCAATGAGGGAGGCTCCGTGGGCATGGGACCCTCCAGGCCAGGTGTGGGATATAATCTCCTGGTGTGCCATTTGCTAAGACCCTTGGTAAAGCGCAGTATTAGGGTGGGAGTTACTCAGTTTTCCAGGTGTTATCTGTCTCAGTTTCCCTTGGCTAGGAAAAGGGATTGCCTTCCCCCCTTGCACTTCCCAGGTGAGGAGATGCCTCGCCCTGCTTCAGCTCCCACTGGTCGGGCTGCACCAGCTGACCAGCACCGATTGTCCGGCACTCCCCAATGAGATGAACCTGGTACCTCAGTTGAAAATGTAGAAATCACCCATCACTCACAGTGTAGTGTCATTCACACTGGGAGCTGGAGGCTGGAGCTGTTCCTATTCGGCAATCTTGGGCACGTGCGTCTCTCTTCAACTTTTGAGTTCCGGGGTAGGATGTGTAGGTTTGTTACATAGGGAAATGTGTGCCATGATGGTTTGCTGCACAGATCAACCCATCACCTAGGTATTAAGCCCAGTATCCATTACTCCTCTTCATGATGCTCCCCCTCCCCCTAGCCCCACTCCTGACAGGCAGCAGAGTGTGTTGTTCCCCTCCCTGTGTCCATGTGTTCTCATCGTTCAGCTCCCACTTATAAGTGAGAACGTGTGGTGTTTGGTTTTCTGTTCCTGCATTAATTTGCTGAGGATAATGACTTCAGCTCCATCCATGTCCCTACAAAGGACATAATCTCATTGCTTTTTATGGCTGCATAGTATTCCATGGTGTGTATTTACCACATTTTTTTAATCCAGTGTATTACTGATGGTCATTTAGGTTGATTCCATGTCTTTGCTATTGTGAATAGTGCTGCAGTGAACATATGTGTACATTTATCTTACAACAAAATGATTTATATTCCTTTGGGTACACATCCAGTAATGGAATTGCTGGGATTAATGGCATCTCTACCACAGGAGCTTTGAGGAGTCACCACACTGTCTTCCACAATGGTCAAACTAATTTACACTCCCACCAACAAATCACACTCCCACCAACTCCCTTTTTTCCAAAACCTCACCAACATCTGTTATCTTTTTACTTTTTAGTAACAGCCATTCTGACTAGTGTGAGATGGTGTCTCATTACGGTTTTGATTTGCATTTCTGTAATGGTGATGTTGAGGTTTTTTCATATGTTTTTTGGCCACATGAATGTCTTCTTTTGAGAAATGTCTGTTCATGTATGTACTTTGCCCACTTTTTAATGGGATTGTTTGTTTCCTTCTCATAAATTTGTTTAAGTTCCTTGTAGATTCTAGATATTAGACCTTTGTCACATGAATACATTGAAACAAATTTCTCCCATTCTGTAGGTTGTCTGTTTACTCTGGTGGTTTCTTTTGCTGTGCAGAAGCTATTTAGTTTAATTAGATCCCATTTGTCAATTTTTGCTTTTGTTGCAATTGCTTTTGGGGTTTTCATCATGAAATATTTGCCCATGCCTATGTGCTGAATGGTATCACCTAGATTTTCTTTCAGGGTGTTTATAGTTTGGGGTTTTACATTTAAGTCTTTTTTTTTTTTTTTT
>NW_012115488.1:5729093-5734110 GCF_000951035.1 Colobus angolensis palliatus
TTTTTTTTTTTTTTTTTTTGAGACCAAGTCTCGCTCTGTCACCCAGGCTGGAGTGCAGTGGCGCAATCTCGACCCACTGCAAGCTCCACCTCCCAGGTTCACGTCTTTCTCCTGCCTCAGCCTTCCAAATAGCTGGGATTACAGGCACCCGCTACCAAGCCCGGCTGATTTTTTTTGTATTATTAGTAGAGACGGGGTTTCACCCTGTTAGCCAGGATGGTCTGGATCTCCTGACCTCGTGATTCGCCCTCCTCGGCCTCACAAAGTGCTAGGATTACAGGCGTGAGCCACTGTGCCGGGCCTATTTAAGTCTTTAATCTATCTTGAGTTAATTTTGTATAAGTTGTAAGGAAGGAGTCCAGTTTCAATTTCCTGCATATGACTTGCCACTTCTCCCAGCACCATTTATTAAATAGGGAATCCTTTCCCCATTGCTTGTTTTTGTCAGGTTTGCTTAAGATCAGATAGTTGTAGGTCAGCAGTTTTATTTCTGAAGTTTTATTTCTGCATTCTCTATTCTGTTCCATTGGTCTATGTATCTGTTCTTGTACCAGTACTATGTTGTTTTGGTTACTGCAGTCTTGTAGCATAGTTTGAAGTCAGGTAGCGTGATGCCTCCAGCTTTGTTATTTTTCTGCAGGATTGTCTTGGCTATTTGGGCTCTTTTTTGGTTCCATATGAATTTTAAAGTTTCTTCTAATAGTGTGAAGAATGTCAATGGTAGTTTAATGGGAATAGTATTGAATCTATAAATTACTTTGGGCAGTATGGCCATTATCATGATATCAAGTCTTCCTATCCATGAGCATGGAATTTTTTTTCCATTTGTTTGTGTAGTCTCTGATTTATTTGATCAGTGGTTTGTAGTTCTTGAAGAGGTCCTTCACTTCCCTGTTAGCTGTATTCCTAGGTATTTTATTCTCTTTCTAGCTATTGGGAATGGGAGTTCATTTATGATTTGGTGCTCTGTTGCCTGTGTTGGCATATAGGAATGTTAGCAACATTTGCACATTTTGCATCCTGAGACTTTACTGCAAGTTGTTTAACAGTTTAAGAAGCTTTTGGGCTGAGACACTGGGATTTTCTAGATACAAGATGATGTCATCCACAAACAAAGATAATTTGACTTCCTCTCTCCCTATTTGAATATCCTTTATTTCTTTCTCTTGCCTTGTTCTGGTCAGAACTTCCAATACTATGTTGAATAAGAGTGGTGAGAGAGAGCATCCTTGTCTTGTGCCAGTTTTCAAAGGGAATGCTTCCAGCTTTTGCCCATTCAGTATAATATTGGCTGTGGGTTTGTCATAAATGGCTCTTATTATTTTGAGGTATGTCCCTTCAATACCTAGTTTAATGAGAGTTTTTAACATGAATTGAGATTGAATTTTATCCAAGGCCTTTTCTGCATCTATTGAGATAATCATGTGGTTTTTGTCTTTAGTTCTGTTTATGTGATGAATTACATTTATTGATTCATGTATGTTGAACCAGCCTTGCATCCTGGATATGAAGCCAACTTAATTGTGTTGGATAAACTTTTTGATACGCTACTGGATTTGCCAGTATTTCATCAAGGATTTTTGCATCGATGTTCATCAGGGATATTGGCCTGAAGTTTTCTTTTTTTGTTGTATCTCTGTAAGGTTTTGGTATCAGAATGATGCTGGCCTCATAAAATAAGTTAGGGAGAAGTCCATCCTTTTCACCTGTTTGGAATAGTTTCAGAAGAAACTGTTGGCCTCAGCCAGGTCTTCTTTTTACCTCTGGTAAAATTCAGCTGTGAATCCATCTGGTCCTGGGCTTTTTTTGGTTGGTAGGCTATTTACTACTTCCTCAATTTCAGAATTCATTAGACTATTCAGGGATTCAATTTCTTCCTGGTTCAGTCTTGAAAGGGTTTATGTGTCCAGGAATTTATCCATTTCTTTTAGATTTTCTGGTTTATGTGTATCAAAGTATTCTCTCAGAGTTGTTTGTATTTCTGTGGGATCAGTGGTACTATTCCCCTTGTCATTTCTGACTGTATCTTATTTGATTCTTCTCTGTTTTCTTCTTTATTAGTTTAGCAAGTGGTCTATTTTATTATTATTTTTCTTAAAAAAGAATGAGCTCCTGAATTTGTTGATATTTTGAAGGGTTTTTCATGTCTCTGTCTCCTCCAGTTCTGCTCTGATCTTGGTTATTTCTTGTCTTCTGCTAGGTTTAGGTTTGTTTGCTCTCAGTTCACAAAGTTATTTTATTTGCATTGTTAATTTGAGATTTTTCTAGCTTTTTGATATGGGCATTTAGTGCTATAAATTTCACTCTTAACACTGCTTCAGCTGTGTCCCAGAGATTCTTGCTGAAGGAAGCACTAAATATGGAAAGGAAAAACCATTACCAGCCACTACAGAAATACACTGAAGTACAAAAACCAGTGACACTGAAGCAACCACATAAACAAGTCTGCAGAATAACCAGCAAGCATCATAATGACAGGATCAAATGCACACATAACAATATAACTTTAAATGTATGTAAATGGACTAAATAAATGCCCCAATTAAAAGACACAGAATGGAAGATGGATAAACAGTGGAGAGCCATACCAATGGTAACAGTTTTTCCTTTCCATGTTTAGTGCTTCCTTCAGGAGCTCTTGCAAGGCAGGCCTGGTGGTGACAAATTCCCTAAGCATTCACTTGTCTGAAAAGGATTTTATTTCTTCTTCACTTGTGAAGCTTAGTTTGGCCAGATATGAAATTCTGGATTGGAAAATCTTTTCTTTAAGAGTGTAGAATATTGGCCCCCAATCTCTTCTGGCTTGTAGGGTTTCTGTTGAGAAGTCTGCTGTTAGTCTGATGGGCTTCCATTTGTAGGTGACCTGGCCTTCCTCTCTGGCTACCCTTAGCATTTTTTTCTTTCACTTCCACCTTGGAGAATCTGATGATTATATGTCTTGGAGTTGATCTTTTCATGAAGTGTCTTACTGGGGTTCTCTGGATTTCCTGAATTTGAATGTTGGCCTGTCTTGCTAGGTTGGTGGAGTTCTCTAGGAATGATATCCTTTTTGTTTGTTTGTTTGAGACAGAGTCTCATTCTGTCACCTAGGCTAGAGTGCAGAGCTGTGATCTCGGCTCACTGCAGCCTCCCAGGTTCAAGCAATTCTAGTGCCTCAGCCTCCTGAGTACCTGGGACTATAGGCGCCCACCACCACACCCAGCTAATTGTTTGTATTTTAGTAGAGATGGGGTTTCACCATGTTTTCCAGGCTGGTCTTGGACTCCTGAGCTCAGGCAGTCCACCTGCTTCAGCCTCCCACAGTGCTGGAATTACAGGCATGAGCCACTGTGCTCTGCTCTCCTGGAATGATATCCTGAAGTATGTTTTCCAACTTGGTTCCATTCTTTCCATCTCTTTAAGTTTCCCTGATCAGTCATAGGTTTGGTCTTTTTACATAGTCCCATATTTCTCAGAGTTCGTTCTTTTTCATTCTTTTTTCTCTATTCTTGTCTGTCTTATTTCAAAAAGATAGTCTTCAAGTTATGAGATTTTTTCCTCTGCCTGGTATATTCTGCTATTGATACTTGTGATTGCATTGTGAACTTCTCATGTTGTGTTTTTCATCTTCAACAGGTCAGTTATGCTTCTGTCTAAACTGACTGTTCTGTCTCTCAGCTCCTATATTGTTTTATCATGATTCTTACTTTCTTTGCATTGAGTTACAACATGTTCCTTTAGCTCAGTGAAGTTTGTTATTATCTACCTTCTGAAGTTTACTTTTGTCAAGTCAGCCATCTTAGCCTCAGCCCAGCTCTCTGCCCTTGATGGAGAGGTGTTACAGTCATTTGGAGGAGAAAAGGTACTCTGGCTTTTTGAGTTTTCAGTGTTTTTGCCTTGATTCTCTTTTTTGTGGACTTATTTGCCTTTGATATTTGAGGTTGCTGACCTTTGCATAGGTTTTTGTGGGGTCTTTTTTATTGATGTTGTTGTTTTCTGTTTGTTTGTTTTTCTTTTAATAGGCCACTCTTCTGTAGGGCTGCTGTGGTTTGCTGGGTGATTGCTCCAGACCCTAGTTGCCTCAGTTTTTCCCTTACCTGGAGGTATCACCAGTGAAGGCTGCTAAACAGCAAAGATGGCAGCCTGCTCCTTCCTCTGGGAGCTCTCATCCCAGAGGCCTACTGACCCAGCCTGGATGCTCCTATAGGAGGTTTCTAGAGACCCTTGTTGGGAGTCTCACCCAGTCAGGAGAAACAGGATCAGGAGCCTTCTTAAAGAAGCAGTCTGGCTGCTTTTTGGTGGAGCAGGTGTGCTGCATCAGGGTGACCCCCTTCCTGGACCAAATCACCTGGACTCTTCAGAGTCAGCAGGCTGGAAAGTCTGAGGTGACTGTACTGCAGAGACTTAAGCTGCCCCCCTCCTCCTGGGGGTTCCTTCCTAGGGACAGATTAGAGTTCTGCTTGTATAACCGTGGCTGGAGTTGCTGAAATTCCCACAGGGAGGCCCCCGCCCAATGAGGAGGGATGGATCCAGGTCCCACTTAAAAAAGAAATCTGGCCACAAACTGGCACAGCAGCTGTGCTATTTTGTGGGGGACTCCTCCTTGTCTGACCATCTGGACTCCCTGGAGCCAGCAGGCTAGAACAGCTGAATTGACCTAACTGCAGAAATGGTGGCCGCCCCTCCCCCTGGCAAGTCGTCTATCTCAGGCAGTCTCCAGCCCGCTGCATTGTCGAACTGGAATTCCAAGCCAATGGGTCTTAACTTGTTAGGTGTCATGGAAGTGGGGCCCACAGAAGGATGCTGATTGGCTCCCTGGATTAAGCTTCCTTCCTAGAGGAATGTAAGGATGGAACTCCCACCTTGCCAGAAGTCCCAGGGCTAGAGACTGTAAAACTCCTGGATCTTGGCTGGCCATGGTTGCTCACCCCTGTAATCCCAGCACTTTGGGAAGCTGAGGTTGGCGGATCATGAGGTCAGGAGATCGAGACCATCTTGGCCAACATGGTGAAACCCCATTTCTACTAAAATTCAAAAA
>NW_012115488.1:5734285-5763861 GCF_000951035.1 Colobus angolensis palliatus
AAAAAAAAAAAAAAAAAAACCTGGATCTCTGTGAGCCTGAACGACAGCTCTGATGAGACTCCACACAGCTCTGTGTATCAAACCCAAGGTCCTGGTGGCGTGGGCTCATGAGGGGATCTCCTGATCCAGGGTTTGTAAAGATCTGTAGGAGAAACATGGTTTCCTGGGTGGAGTCACACAATCACTCACTGCTACCCTTGGCTTGGGGTGAGGGTTTCTTTGGCTCCCTACCACTCCCACATGGACCGTCACCCCACCCTGCTTTTCTTCATTCTCTGTGGGTCGAGTTGATTGCCTAGTCAGTGCCAGTTCAAGAACCTGGATATTTCAGTTGAAGATGCCAGATTTACTTGCTGTTTTCATTCTTCTCTGTGAGAACTGTGGAACACAGCTGCTTCTAATTGTCCATCTTGGCTCCTCCCCCCAAAATATCAATATTACTCTTTTTTCCCTAGCTGCCTTTTCCTTTCTGAATCAGTTGGCAAACTTCCTAACATTCGTCAAGATCCAGTTTCAAAGTCTTTTAACAGTAACTCAAACCTGTAATTTCAGCACTTTGGAGGCCAAGGTGAAAGGATCACTTGCACCCAGGAGTTCAAGACTAACCTAGGGAACATAATGAGACCCTGTCTGTAAAAGCATAAAAATTAGCTAGGCATGGTGGCACTTGCCTGTAGTCTCAACTACTCAGGAGGCTAAGGCGGGAGGATCGTGTGAGTTCAGGGGGTTGAGACTGCAGTGAGCCATGACCGTACCACTGCACTCCAGCCTGGGCAACCAAACAAGACCCTGTCTCTAGGTAAACAAACAAACAAACAAATAAATAAATCAATAAAAATAAAATCTCCATCTCTAGAAATTCTCCTTTATTTTCTCTATTGTATTCTTCTGTCTGTGCTCTCTGAAACTTTAGCCATGCCTCCGACACCTATCATACTACACATAGAATTTATTTCTGTCTGTCCAGCTAGTCTGTGAATTCTAGCACCTAGAGCAATACCCAACTTTCAGTAAACAACAGATGTTGACTGGATAGTCTGTGAGTGAATGAAGGAATTAGCATAAGAACCTATGCTTTTCCTCAAATGTTTTACAGTTTTAGCTCAGACTTGTGAGTTTATTCATGTACTTTGGTGTAACTGACATAACTGTTCTTCATGAAGTCAAATAAAGCTGAAAATCTTAATATGTATCTAACGGGAAAAAATCTACTTGGGGTTACTGGGACTGTAGAATTGTTGAGTTCCTAGGACTGAAGGTCGGGAACCACAAAGAAGTAGAGGAACGGGAAGGAAGTGACTCAGAAGGGCAGCATACTAACTAGTTAACTGTTATCATCACAGAAACCAACAATAGTTCTGATTTACATTAAGTTGCTTCAACCCTAGAAGTAGTCTTGATTCCTTGGCAGATTTTCTTCTTAGATGACAGTGCTTGGCTTTCTGGCCTTTGACATTAGTAAGACCTTCTCCTGCTGAGTCATTTATTGCAGTTCTTTTTGGCATCGTTTCTCTATGGATTATGTATTTCCCCTTCCTATTCATTAACATTGTTTTCTTGATAAATTCTGCAGCTATTGTCATTACAGTTGTAAGTACCCTTTGCCCTTGGAAATTACATGGTATGGTTAATGAACATTTTGATTGAAATGTTTTTGTGTTACATTTTCTGATTTATTCTTAAAAATCATCTTAAGAATAAGAAATAAGAATAAAGAGTAGAAAATACATTTCTAAGAGCAAGGACATTTGAAGTGCAAGTTATTAATGTTAATAGACTTTATATTTACATAATGATTTCAACATTTTTAGTGAACAAAATTTACTGAGGGAAAAATAGAGTAATAGAAAAATCTTATTAAGTATGATTCAATAAACCTTTTAACCAGCGTATTCCTGGCACACCCCTATGTGCAAGAAACAAAGTCAAATAACAAAAATTTCCTAACTTCTACTTCTTCATAATCTACAGGAAATACTATAATGATAATGCAAACTGATAAGAGGAAGCATTATAATCTATGTAATAGGTATGAATCTCACCTTATAAACTTACATGTATAATACATATATTTATTATTTTCTATATTTATGCTTAATTATTTTTTCGTACCAATCCCCCATCTTCCAGATCATTAGAAAATTGATCCTGGTAATTATTTGGTCTTTCTTTCCCATCCCCTTACCTGGGTGATTGGAATGGGAGAGAAAGAAGAGTGTTATTGTTCATTGTTTGCCTGTTTGCAGGACTCCACAGGATCAAGATCTGTGTCCTGCAGGAGAAACAAGAAGCTTGTAAGTGGCTGCAGATGGTTTTCTCAGCCCTGTGAACTTGGTGGGTAGAGGGCGCCTGGCCATAGAGCGGCAGAGTCGTCAAATGTATGCAGCCCTGGTAAGATGACTTTGGCATTGCTTGGACTCACATCCTAGGCACACCATATCTGTCTGTGGTCTTGAGCAAATTTTTAGAAATTTCCTAAGCTTCAGGTTTTCATCTGCAAAATGGAGATATGTATATTATCTACGTCACAAAGTTGTGGTGAGGACAAAATGAGCTTATTTAATAAAAATTGCATAACACAATATTTGGCACATAGCAGTACTCAGGGAGAGTTAGCTGCTATCATTACCTTGCTGTTGTTGTTGTTACTGGAAACTGATATCATCATGCTCAAGGCACTACCAGAAAGAGTAAACAGGTCCCCTTTGATCTTGGGACATCCAGTGTTCTTTCCCCTCCTCCTCTCCAGCCAGGGAAATCTTTGTAATCTAGGACAAAGGCCCTGTGTTGTTTACCACTTTCTTCTAGATTCTGCACCTCCACTTGCGTATCATTTTATCTTGATACTTTTTCTAGGGTCACATATGAAAATGTCCTCAATAGCTTTAGGTTTAGTTGTGATGTCTTTGTTTGTGTTTGGTGGAGGAGCTTCTTCTACAAAAACAATGGCCCAGGGCCCTCCCCTTGTTTGTTTTGGGGGAGGAAGAAAAAAGGGAAAATACAGAAAGGAAAAAACACTTTTGTATTTCAAAATGTTATTTAGCCACACTGATGCAAAGTGGTAAGAGACATTAAAAAGGAAAAAATTAACTCCCTCTGGGGAAAGAGGAAAGAAAGCTCTCTGAAGGAAAAGAAAAATTCATTTGTTCTCCAATGTATCTGTAATCTTGCTGAGTGCCTGGTACATTGTAGGCATATAATACTTTTTTATTGGATAAATGAAATAAATTCCTGTAAGAAGAAATAGCATGGACAAAATTATGAGCCTTAAAAATATTTAAGTGTTCAGAGAAGTAACAAGTAGATGGAATCACAGTTTTCGAGAATGAGGGGAGAGAAAGAATGCATGCAAAAATAATAGAATTTTTTTTTTGAGACAGGGTCTCACTCTGTTGCCCAGGCTGGAGTGCAGTGGTGCCATCTTCACTCACTGCAACCTTTGCTTCCCAGGTTCAAGAGATTCTCCTGCCTAAGCCTCCCAAGTAGCTGGGAGTACAGGCTCACACCCCCACACCCAGCTATGTGTTTTTCATAGAGATAGGATTTCACCATTTTGGCCAGGCTGGTCTCAAACTCCTAACCTCAAGTGATCTGCCTATCATGGCCTCCTAAAGTGCTAAATTACAAGTGTGAGCCACTGCGCCCAGCCTAGAAGTTTTTAAATGCTTTAAAACTAACCAGTGTGAACTCACTGGTCTCCCTAAAATGCTTAAATTTTTCCTATAACAGAAGTATAGTTTTAAGCAAGGGAGTAACAATATCAGTTATAAAAAATGGGGATTGTGGTACAAGACTAGACGCAAGAGAGAACTAGCAAGTTCTGCAGTGGTCCAGAAAAGAAGATTGAATTATTGTACATAATCACCTGCTCCTCTGTAATAGAATTATATATTCACACTCTTGCCACAGCCTTGCAGAGAAGAGGGCTAAGTGAACTTCCCCACCCCTTGGCACTGGGCTCTGCCATGTCTTCCTCTGACCACGGATGCTAATGGACATGACTCAGGCATAAGCTTGAAATGTGCTTATGCCGTTGGGGGAGCACTTTGAGCTCTGGGGATCTACCTTGGGGAGAACATGCCCCAGTAAGCCACTGCCCTCCAGCCTAGTCCCCAGAAGGAGACAAATGCTGCAGGCCTGAATTCAAAATGCAGCCTGAAGCTCAGGAACTCTACTCTAGATTCAAGTCTCACCCAACAGAGACTCATGAGAATGAAAGGATGTTGTTCTAAGGTAGCCACTGAATTTTAGTTTCCTATAGTGTACTCTGGATTCCAAAACTTGAGATCTTTAAAACTCAGTACCCCTCTCCTCACACTGCTGTCTCTGCCATTGACAGTGCTTACAAGACCATTCAGAGTTTTGAGAAAGTTCTACTTTGTTGGGTGGAATCCTTGAGGAAACCTATTACTTTGTTCCTAGAAAAAAATAGAATAATACCAACTAATTGTTTGAAAGAAAAACCTGAACTCAATGAAATAACTGCTATGCAAATGCTTACAAAATGAAAAGGTAAGGTTTTGTAACATAAATTAGGAAATTTATCAGAAGAGTTTCCACAGATTGTGTTTAGAAAATGTTTCTTTTCACAAAATGGGTTTCGGTCATACTGTAAACATCAATTACTGAATATTTGCAGAGTTGTTGTCTAACTCTATGACTTCTTGAGCTGTAAAGCAAAGATGGAAAGAATGGTACAAAATGGGTTTCGGTCATACTGTAAACATCAATTACTGAATATTTGCAGAGTTGTTGTCTAACTCTATGAATTCTTGAGATGTAAAGCAAAGATGGAAAGAATGGTACAAATGTCTTACAGGCCCAATCAGGCCATCGCATCATGCTACTACCAAGAAGCTGGACTGGCTAAGCAGTACACAATCACCTGGTCAGCTGCATTCCAGTGAAGCATTGCTCAAAGCAGAAAAATCCTGTATTCCAGTAAAGCATTGCTTAAGGCAGAAAAACCCTGTTGGGCTATGGTGTTGTGGTGTTTTTCCATGGCTCCTAAAGATAGCACAACTTAGCTAGGTGGAAAGTTTTCCCTGAAGAGAGTGTAACTTTTCATGGTCAATCATTCTGGATGAGCTCCAATACTGAGGCAGGAAAAGAGGACCCAGGCCTTAGGTTGGGGTGAATGGGAATCTTCACTTTGGACTAGGGTTTTCTATTGGACTCTGAGTCAGGCACATGCTGGGACTTTCCTGGCAAAGAAATGTCAGCCAGCCTCAAGCTGGACCAATAAGAAATCTGAGGTTCTGTGTTTTTTAACAGTAGCCATTTTTATAGCAATTGTTTAAGTTACTCTCTTTGTTGCACTTTCCTTCATGATGCCTGAACCTTTAATAGTCTAGTTAACATTTTATCCTGGTCGCAGTTGTGCTATGGGGAGTAAGGGAGGAGGTCTACTTTTTTCAGGTGGAGAAGAGCAAGTGTCAGTCTTGCTTGAGATCAGAAAAGCAGTAGTGGTGGTAGTCATTCTTGGAGGAAAAGGGAGTTGAGTCCATATGTTTAGTGGTCTCAGGAGGCTGGCCAATGGCACAGACAGCAGTGTGATGAGGAGACCACCTGCTCCTGAGCATATGGGAAGCAGTATCTGGGAAAACCCTCAAAAGTAAAGAAGTCTAATTTCCAGTGGTTAGACTGGTAGGGGCTCAAGCTATGATAATTTTGGAATTAAAAGAAAACATGATCTTAATTTATAGTTACTGGCTGGTAAAATCTGGAATGCTTAGATTACAGAAATTATTGCAAAATATTTTTCAGATTTATAAAATACTTTTTCTTTAAGATGTAAAATGAAAGAAACCTCACAAGAAAATTTTAAAATCACAATCCAAAATATGATTCTCACAGATAAATACGTTTTTCACTTACAAATTATATCTTTGTAAACAATAACTAACTTGTATGGCAAATTACCACTCACTTGGACACATGGAAGGGACGTAGATGACAGGAGGTTTTGTGGGGACCATTAGTAAGAAGTTACCTTTAAAAAATGGGTTTTTTTAAATGTCAAGAACATATTAATGAGACAGAGGAAATTATATTTTTGGCTTTTTAAAGATGCATTTGGCTGCTCTCTTAAAGACTACTCTCCTAAAATTAAAGCATTAAATTTGGGGGGGGAATGTATCCTTTCAAAAAATGCAGAGCATTGTTTTTTGGCTAATTATTCATAGTAGCTTAAAGTCACTTCCCTAGCCAAGTAAATTGAAGAACTAGATAGAGCGGAAAAAAAAAGCTTTGTCTCCCTGTTCAAAAAAAGAACGTATGTTTTGTTGCCTTTGAATGAAGTTAGGTTTTAAATGATATTCTTTAATATCATTTAAAATATTTTAACTTGAAAATATGGCCAGGTGCAATGACTCACACTTGTAATCCCAGCACTTTGTGAGGCCATTGTGGGTGGATCCGTTGAGGTCAGGAGTTGAAGATCAGCCTGGCCAACATAGTGAAATCCTGTCTCCACTAAAAATACAAAATAGGAAAAAAAAAAATTAGGTGTGGTAGTACCCCTCTAATCCCAACTATTCCAGCAGGTGAGGCAGGAGAATCTCTTGATCCCAGGAGGTGGAGGTTGGGTTACCCAATCCCACTTGGGTAACAGAGCAAGACTCTAAAAAAAATGTTTGAAGCTTTTTTTAAACAAAACTCCTAACGTTTTATTTATTCATTTCTAACATTTATAAAATAGAAGACTTGACAGATTTTTCTATGTGTATGGTCCTTTTGCTTTGCTAAGAGTTCTTAAATGAGAGTAAGGATTAGTTTCAGTATAATGTATGACAAGAAAAAAATATCCATTTCTATGAAATCTTTAAGAATAAAGGCATTCATTGGACACTCAGTACATTGCATTCTTTTGTAGTACCCTGATATGCACATTTTATGTTCAAAGCCATCTTTGGTATCTTATATAAAAGAGCAATTTGGTGATATATAAAATAATAAAACAAGTACACTAATTAGTTTTCTAAGATACACATCTTTGTTTTTCATAGAAAAGATACCACAAACCCTACAAAAATCCTTTTTTTTTTTTTTTTTTTTGAGATGGAGTCTCGCTCTGTCGCCAGACTGGAGTGCAGTGGCGCAACCTGGGCTCACGGCAAGCTCCGCCTCCAGGGTTCACGCCATTCTCCTGCCTCAGTCCGCGAAGTAGCTGGTACTACAGGAGCCCGCCACTACGCCCGGCTAAGTTTTGTATTTTTTTAGTAGAGATGGGGTTTCACCGTGTTAGCCAGGATGGTCTCGATCTCCTGACCTCATGATCCGCCCTCCTCGGCCTCCCAAAGTGCTGGGATTACAGACGTGAGCTGCCGCGCCCAGCCAAAAAGCCATTGAATCTTTTAAATGTGCTTTTAAATCATTCTTAAGTGATCCTAGCTCTCAACATGTCACAAACAGGACTATCCAATGTGGAAGGGCAAATGGAGACATTTTTCATTCTCAGAAAATGTAGTAACAACTGTTAATTTGGAATTTTAAGCTCCTAAATTCTTAATACATTTTCTCTTTAGAATCAGTATTACTTTCTTGCTTTCATTCACAAGCATAGTCCAGGGCTGCTTCTTGTTAATGTATATATATTTATAGAACATATGAAGCCATGCCTGATTAGTCCTGGGCACTTGCAGGGCCTGGTCAGAAAGGTAAACAACAGGATGTGGGGGACCTAACTCCTCACGAATGCCAACACCCTTCTATCTAGAGGGAAAAATAAGCAACCTGCGTGCTCTACTAAAAATAAATTAATTTTATTTAAAACCTATTATTTGATCTACAAAAATGGCACAAAAAATTAAATATTTATCCTAATATAGGATGTATTAAAATGTTTCTTTAGTGCTTCTTAAATGTGTATCTTTTCTTTTCTTTTTTTTTTTTTTTGAGAGGGAGTCTCACTCTGTCACCCAGGCTGGAGTTCAGTGGCAATCTCAGCTCACTGCAACCTCTGCCTCCAGGGTTCAAGTGATTCTCCTGCCTCAGCCTCCTGAGTAGCTGGGATTACAGGTGCGCACCACCACACCCAGCTAAGTTTTGTATTTTTAGTAGGGATGGGGTTTCACCATGTTGGTCAGGCTGGTCTCGAACTCCTGACCTCATGATCTGCTCGCCTCAGCCTCCCAAAGTGCTGGGATCACAGGCGTGAGTCACCATGCCCGGCCAAATGTGTATCTTCACAATAGTATCCTCATAAATAGAAACAACTTGGGAGAAGTATCAGCAGATGCCAGCCAAAATAACTTCAATGCATAAAAATGAAGTGTGTTCAGACTAGAGACCTTTCTATTATTAATGAAATGGAGCACCATGAGGAAATGCAAGGAGACAAGAGTAATAGCAAAGTCATGAATTAAATAGTGACTTAAAAGCAAGAGTTCCTTAGTTCCCCAGCACATGACACCTACCTACTAAAGTTTATTCAGTGGGATATAATGAAACAGTACTACTGCTTCAAAGGAATAAAATCATTCAACTTATAGAAAAACTATTTTAATATCAGGGATATTGGGTAAGTGACATCAGCACCTACTGTAGTTCTTTTAATAGCTTATGCACCAAAAAAGACTCATGCCTTTCTTGGCTCCACACACACACAGTCTTTTATGAACCTTTATATAATGTATATTTTCCTTTCATCAAAACAAAAATTTAAGTTTATCATGAAGTGTGAAGTTTATCATATCTGAACTTGCTAACTAGAGTTGAGCTTTGCAATGTGATAGCATTATAAAAATATTCATACTAAAATAGAAGTTTCAGAATATAGAGAAGGCTAATTCATCATCACCCAAAACTGCAATAACTGTGTACAGCTTTGGATCCATCTCTGTGATGCCCTTGGTACTCCTGTAATAGCACCTTTGAAAAACTCCCAATTAAGGTAAAGCAGTTCTTCTTGTGTCTCTGTAACAAAAAGAAAAAGGAAATTTTGAAAAGAAAGTTCATTTGCAGGGCCTATTAATCTTCATTTAAGTACCTCTAGTAAAACACATATATCATTTATTTCTGATTCTTCAGCACCTAACTAGCATTAAGTCCATTACTCAACTGGTTCTCATAAAAGCTTACTGAATAGAAAAATAAATGAAGTACAATTATAGAATATCTATACTGTATTTATATATAGAGATATAATGTAAAGCTAAACACAGTACCAAACAGTTAGTGAATGATCCACCAGAATAATGAGTCAAATAACCAAAAGCAACAAGGTGTGATTTGTTTTATTCCCTTGGAGTCTATGAAGGATGTTTGTAGCTCAGCTAATATGTATAGCTAGAATTCTTTACTTGGTGTGGAAATGATCACTTTCAGATAATACTGGCAAAGTCTTTCTAGGCAAATTATCAAGAAACAAAAACTGTAGGACAGGCATAGTTAACGTTGGGATACAATAATTTAAAAAAAAAATACTGTTTCACTGTGAATTACCAACTGATCAGTGTACCTTTTGAGCACCTGTAATGGTATCCAAGTTTGACCTCTCTCATTTTCACTGATCCTTCTGCCAAATTACCACTTCAGTCTTTGGAACTCCTTTTTATTTTTTGAGACAAGGTCCTGCTTTGTCACCCAGGCTGGAGCACAGTGGCACAATGACAGCTCTCTGCTGCCTCCACTTCCCTGAGCTCAGGTGATCATCCTACCTCAGCCTCCCAAGTACCTGGAACTACAGGAACGTGCCACCACAACCAGCTAATTTTTGTATTTTTTGTAGGGATAGGACTTGGCCCCCTTGCGCAGGCTGGTCTCAAACTTCTGGACTCAAGCGATCCACCTGCCTTGGCCTCCCAAAATGCTGGGATTACAGATGTGAACCACTGTGTCTGGCCTGGAACTACTTTTCAAGCTATTAGATACCTACAAACATAAAACTGGTTTCTTGCAGATGTACAACCACACTTGCACCCCTATCTCCACTGCCTACCCCCCAACCCAAAACACATACTCTTTGGGGGGAAAAAAAAACAGTAGTAATAATAATAATAAAATATTGATAGCAAGCGAATAAATGGCACACAATATATTTGAAGAGGCTTTATTTGCAAAGAAATTATGCAAAAAGGAATTCATGGAGCATATATTGGAGCCATGAAACATCATTAAGAATCCACAGCTATTGGGATTAATACCCTTATGAAAAATAAAATGAAATTAAAAAGAACCCAGAGCTATTAGCTGCTAGCCTTCTACCACTATCACCATAGGCTTGGGAAGATTTGGAAGTTGATAGAAGAGGAGAGTGTATCACAGCAAGCTACTTTAAGAGGAAGGACTAAAGACTTTCTGTGGAGTGAACATAGCCAGCTTGAGAAAACCTCACAGGGAAGTCAATATCATGTCTTCTCTCTATTCCTTCCCATCTACTAGTAGGTCTTTCCAGGGGCAAAACCCAACCAGAAGACTAGGGGGCTAGAGACTATTGATATAATGGAAACAAGTCAACCCCAGGAGGAAAAAGACAGGATAGAGAAGGATAGCAAGAGGATTTGTAGAAGAAAAGAAAAGTTATCTGACATGGCAACATTGGAAGGAGCCTGAGCAGAGCAGAAAAAGTCACTGATTTGCAACAATGAATGCTTCATAGATGGCTCTTATCTCCCCGTGGCAGAAGGCTTTGAGTGTGAAAGACCCTGGAAATAATGGGATTCTGCACCCAGGGAACTCAACAAATACTCATTGATCAGCAGCTATTATGTGTCAATGACTATTCCAAACACTAGGGATTTGAACGTGAATAAACCATAGACACTGTCCTGAGGAAGGTCATAGCCTAGGAAGAGAATCAGGCCCATAAACAGCAATTACAACACAATATAAAAAGTCCCTTCAATGAAAATATGAACTCCTTAAGGGCATGGACTGAATCATATGCTTTTTGGTATCACCAGAACATAGCAAAATGCCTGCCACATAGTAAGGATCAAATAAATGTTAAATAAATGAGAGGTATAGGGATTGTTCACGTAGGTAAGCTTGGAAGAGCTAGGTCTGCTCTCTGATGAATAAGCCTTCAGCTTATTTGTGAAATCAGCAAAATTTGCAGCTCACAGGTATCTTTTCACACCTCCGTTTAAAATATTTTTCATTGCTTATTCTCTAAAAATATTTAGGGTTCCCTTTTATTTCCTACGTGCTCAGTGAAGTACTCCATCAACCTTACATGGACTGCCCTCTTTCCACTGCCACTTAAGACTTATCCTGTGTACTTAGGTTCCTACTTGTGCTATATATACACATATGTACACACAAATATATACTTTTAAACACACATGTGTGTTTTGAAATTATTCAGTATATAAAATATTAGATGATAAGGAAGATACATTGAATCATTGGGAAAAGGATGGTCTACTCAAATGCTGTGGAACACTTAGCTAGCAATTTTGGGATGAAGGTAAAATTAAAATCTAATCTATGCCTTGTATTACAATAATTTCAGATTGAATTAAGTTTCTAAAATAAAAATAAAATGATAAATGTATAAGAAGAAAATTTGTAAACTATGCTTATCTTAAGATAGGAAAATTTTGGTATAGAGAAAAATAACTGTTGTGAACAAAGGTGAAAAATAAAGGACAAGAAAAATATTTGAAACATATATGACAAAGGTTTAACTTAATCTCCACTTCGTAACAGAGAAGAGGGTATTGTGACTAGGCTTGGAAGGCAATTGGGAAAATAATATTTCCCCAAAATACAAATAAATCCACAAATATAAACTGTTTCTTTCCAGTGTTCTGGCTTAGTAAATGAATAGAAGACATAATGTAAAATTATACCAAGACTAGCCAGAGTGTGAACAATTTGAGGAAATACACAGGTCTGTAAAGAACCATTACAAATCAGTAAGAAAAAATAAACACTTCAATAGAAGTAAAAGGCATAAAAAAGCAATCAACAAAAAAATATAACTAGACAACAAACATGAAAAGAGGTTTTTATTTTTAACCTACCAAATTGACAATGATTAAAAGAATGATTAAAATTCAGCCTGAGAAAAAATGTAGGAAAGTTAACACTCACTTTTTTGGCAATGCAAATTACTTCAGTGTTGTGGTCAATAGACTTTTACACTGCAAATGAAAGATGGTCATGATATTGTCAAACAGAAGCCAGATTTTTAAAAATAAAACATAGTGTGGCTATTCAATAATATGAAGGAATCATGGTTAATTTGTTAATGTTTGATATTCATATTTTTGTTTGTTTCGTAAAGGAGTTCTTATCTTTTAGAGTCACATATTAAAACATTTATGGATGAAAATAATAGATCATATAGATTTGTTTAAAATAATTTAGGGTTGGAGGATTAGAAGAAGGTATAGATAAAACAAGATGGCCAAAGACTAATAATTGTTGCTAGGCATATGGGGATTTCATTATACAGTTTTTCTACTTTTTTGTAAGTTGAAAAATATTTTCCATGGTAAGTTTTTAAACTGTTTATATACTAATGTCCATATTTTATAAAACAAATGATATCATATATGCATGATGCATGAAAAAAGAACTGATGAAAGATACAAAAAGTTATCTTATTTTTCTCTTTAGTTCTCATATGTTCTGAAATTTTTACTATGAACATAAGTTACTTTCTTTTTTTTTTTTTTTTGAGACGAAGTCTCGCTCTGTCACCTAGGCTGGAGTGCAGTGGTGCCATCTCGACTCACTGCCAAGCTCCGCCTCCCGGGTTCACACCATTCTCCTGCCTCAGTCTCCTGAGTAGCTGGGACTACAGGCGCCCGCCACCACGCCCGACTAATTTTTTGTATTTTTAGTAGAGACAGGGTTTCACCATGTTAACCAGGATGGTCTTGATCTCCTGACCTCATGATCCGCCCACCTCGGCCTCCCAAAGTGCTGGGATTACAGGCGTGAGCTACCATGCCTGGCCCATAAGTTACTTTCCATAGCTAGTAAAATAATTTTTTAAAGATTATATTCATGCAGCCACCTTAATCTTACAAAACAGGAGCCATGAAAAACGAATTAATATACATTTTTCTAGAAGACATTTTTACTCCCAGATAGTTCACCATTTTTATATTACTTCCCTTCACTCTACGTACTTTTAACTTAGGATTACCATGCATACTGGTCATTGAGATTTACTTTTCTTTCATAATTTATTTTCTATTCAATCCCTTTTCTTCTTCCTACTTGGTACATCTCAATATTAGGCCTTCATTTTAAACCACAATTACAGATTATTAACTAAATCCAACATTTTGTCCCATCACACTTTCATCTAAAACTGGTGAGAACACATTTACAATGTAAGCTATTATATTTGTAACACAGAACAATAATTTTTAAATCTTGAGATGTTTCAGATACTCAAGCAGACACCATTGTAATGGGACTTGCTGGCAGTAATGTTAAAGTCTACCAAAGTAGAGCTGCATTCTAAATGAATTTTTTTTTTTTTAATAACAGTGGACTAAATTTGTCCCCTGCAGTTAGGCAGATCAGAGTATTATAAAAACAAAAAGAAAGTGACAATTTTACAAATGGAGTGTTGCAGAGGCCGGGGGACAGTGAAGTGGGACCTCCTCCAGTTAATTTTGAGGAATACATAACCTGTTAACCTCTGCCCACTGCAAATTTTGAAGAACACTTGTTTTGTAATAATAATAATAATGTGATCATTTATTATTATCATCACAACATTGTTTGGGCATCCTTTGTGGTCACTGATCCTACTAACCATCTTCTCAGGTTTATATTAGTATACCCCTATTACAGTGGAAGAAACTGAGACTCAGGAAGATTAAGTACATGGTTCAAAGTTGCACAGCCTGGATTCAAATCCCATGTCTGTCTTATGCCAAAGCCTATGCTCTTTTGATTCTACTACCTTGCATTTACAGACTGAGCACGTTACACAGATTGACAGGGAATGGAGGGGAGAAATGGTGGGGGCAGGAGTGTATGCAATGTGGCAACAGTAAAGGGAGAATAAATACTCATTTAAGCTGTGGTGGTTACTCTTATTCTATGCTTTCAGTAGTAAACGTGCACTACAGGAATTTATATCAACATCTTAAATTCACAAAGACATCCCTTTTGCCATTTGCTGCATATCAATGTGTACTAGGATGATTCATGGATTCAGAGGATATTAAAACTAGAAGAAACAATAGAGATCATCTAATGGAATCTTTTCCTTCTCTTTACACATAAAAAAACAGGAATAAGAGAAGATTGTCAAGTGTTCCTTCAGCTGTAAGTTCAACTGCTATTGCATTTATGATAGCAAAAAACAATTGAGTGTGAATTTAATTTTGTCTGAAAACCCCTAAAATGGCATACATATCTATACACCAAGTATAGTAAATATCTCATATAGTCAAGTAAATGTGTTACAGTGGAAGAAGGGGCAAGACACTGAGCTGGAACTAGGAGCATAGGGCTTTGGTTTTACTCAGGTTTCTAACTAGTTTTGTGACTTTGATTACTTCAGCTGTCTTGTGAGTAAACAGAAGTAATTGGACTAAGTTCCTTTCTTTTGAGCTCTTCAAAGGGGAATAATTTTCAAGTTCTCATATTGAGGACGCAGCTCCTTTGCTGACAAGAGTGTTTGTACTTTCCCAAACTGAAAGTAAATCCACAGGTATCTACTATATCTCCCCAATGTTCTGGTTTAGATACTGAATAGAAAACAGCAATTCCAGGCATAGTGTGAACAATGTGAGGTTATCCACAGGTCTTTTTAAACATTTGCACCCCAGTTAAGATAGTGTAACCTTAACCGAGTAGAAAAGAAATCAGAGTGAGAGGGAACTGATGCTCTGGTATCTTAGGTAATTGACAATCAAGACAGCCACAGAAGAATTAGAAACATTGATTTATTTAAGTAAAAGAAAGTATAGCTACACAATATTTGCCCTATGTTCTCAATTAGGTTTTTAAAAACTAAATTTGGCCGGGCGCAGTGGCTCATGCCTGTAATCCCAGCACTTTGGGAGGCCGAGGCAGGTGGATCACGAAGTCAAGAGATCGAGACCATCCTGGCCAACATAGTGAAACCCTGTCTCTACTAAAAATAAAAATTTTTTTAAAAAGAATTAGCTGGGTGTGGTAGCGCGCACCTGTAATACCAGCTACTTGGGAGGCTGAGGCAGGAGAATTGTTTGAACCCAGGAGGCGGAGGTTGCAGTGAGCCAAGATCATGCCACTGCACTCCAGGCTGGTGACAGAGCGAGACTCCGTCTCAAAAAACAAACAAACAAACAAAAACACTAAACTAAGTTTATTGTTTTACTGCCATATTTGGTTCTATTGATTTATAAATTAGTGATATAACTTATTAATATATGGTGTCTACTTTTTGTGTAATTCAGATAAATCTGAAAGTGGTTTAATAAATAGCTACTAAAGGACTTGACTCATGTAGTACCTGTGGGATGATGGCATTAGCTACTTGAGATGGAGTGTCACTCTGGCGCCCAGGCTGGAGTGCAGTGGCATGATCTTAGTTCACTGCAAGCTCCACCTCCCGGGTTCAAGCAGTTCTCTGCCTCAGCCTCCCGAGCAGCTGGGGTTACAGGCACCTGCCACCATGCCCAGTTAATTTTTCTATTTTTATTTGAGATGGGGTTTCACCATCTTGGCTGGGCTGGTCTTGAACTCCTGACCTCATGATCCACCCACCTTGGCCTCCCAAAGTGCTGAGATTACAGGCATGAGCCACTGCGCCTGGCCTATACATGTTCAGTCTTTTAAAAAATGGCCTCAATATAAAAATATGATGTTATTTCTGTAGTAATATCACAAGTGGCAGACACTGCTGGAATCTGGAAACCGAATCTGCAAATCTATGACAGTCATATATATGACTGTCATATATATATATTTTTTTTCTTTTTTTTACTACTCCCACTCACTAATTTGGTGATATTCCTTATACTTTTTCATTTACATATGCTTCATTCTTTGACTCAAATGACATAGATAGTAACACAGCTGACAAGAAAAAAATGAACAATGGCTTTGCTGAGTAGTGATATAGCTTATTCTGAGGGGGAAAAAACTAGGGCTATTTTAGGACCCATTTACTCTAGGGCACTGTATTTTCCCATTATTTGGAAATTCTGTTCATGTTTAAGTACTTTTTCACAGTGTTTTTGTTTGCTAGTGTGTGTACGTGTGCTGTACTTTCAAGCATGTTAATGGTAACTAGAAGTTACGTGAGCTACTTTATCCACCTTATCAGATTTATTGGTAATTATTCATCCCTCTTGCCAAGAAATATTGGAAGGGCTTAATTTTCAGAATTTGAAATTGGTGTTTAGATTGAATCTCTGGAAATAAAGTCAATCTCTGAGAAATCTCTCTTAGGGCAAATAAATATAAGCAAGTTGAAATATGGATGTGGCTGCATGTTTCATAGATAAAGTCCTCCTACAAAGCCTTTTGATGTACCTACTGAATTGGATAGCCTGGCAGTTCCACTGGCCATATAGCTATACTCTAATATATACATATATATTAATTTACTAAAACCTGAATACAATAATATATACTAACAGCAAACCAGGCAATGTTGGAAATGTCACTGGGTATGGACATAAGGTGTAGAAGCCAGAAATAAAAGAAGAGAAGGAAATAAAAAACAGAGGGCAAAGATAAAGGTATAGTAGAGACCAAAAAAGCAGGTGTAAAGGTAGCAAACAGTACCAAAAAGAAATTTAAACTAAGACACAGAATGGTAGTGAGAAGTATAATGTCCATTGTCACTACTTAATAGTGTGACTTATTATTTTATTCTTAAAATTGATCTGCAGTTTTTTATCATAAAAGAAGCTCATAATTACTGCATATGACATATTTAGAAAAATGGACTTCTGACAGGCTTTAAAGCTTTAAAAAAAATTTGGCTTTATCACCCCCATTCAAAGTTTAAAAAAATAGACCCATGCAGGATTAAACTGTTTCCACAGTCATTCAAAAACTTTTCACGAGTCTATTCCCTGGCTCAACACAAGAATATCTTACATTGAGTAACTATTAACATCCTTTAAAGATAGTAGTAAGTAAACTATTTGTAAAATAAATAATATTGTAAATATATATAAATGAATATATGAGTGAAATATATTCATTAAAAATATTTTATTAAAATAAAGACTCACTTTGAAAAGTAGATAATTAACTCCTAGATTATATTTTTTAAATACATATCTAGTGCTCATTTACTGCATTTTCTGAGTATGGTACATCTAGGTCTTTGCTGAAATACTATATTTTTCATTTGTTTTATTTGTAGTATGTTCCAAAGCTACTTAGTTTTTAAATTAACTTATCCCACAAGTAGGCTCGACTAACATGTTCTATTTTCCTGCATATGGATTAATATGTTCTAGTCCTCATTCTGTGTGTCTTTAGACCAATGAATAGTGTTCAGGGTAATATGAAAACAAACCCTTAGTTAAACATAAAAATATTCTAGAGAACTACTCAGAATAATACTGAGAGATGTTCAATGGAATACTGTTTTTCTAGTAATTGAAAAGCAATTAGTAGAAAAGAGAAACATGTGGTTCTTATCCCTTTTGAGATGTAAGTCATGTTTGTATTCTTTCATGGTTGGAGTTTACATAGATGTTCACTCTAAAATTGAAAATTTGAAGATACATCTTCTCTTTTCTCCTAGAATTTCCATTTATGTCACTAGGCTGTTTAGATCATTTCTTGTTAATGTCTTGGATGAATGAAATACAAAAGCTTTGAATTTTGTTGCTTACCAAAACATATATAACAGCATCTCTGCTGAGATTTTTGTATGTTGCTGAGATTTAAAAATATATATTCTTTTGGTCAGGCACAGTGGCTCATGCTTGTAATCCCAGCACTTTGGAAGGCTGAGGCAGGCGGATCACTTGAGGTCAGGAGTTCAAGACCTGCCTGGCCACCATGGTGAAACCTGGTCTCTGCTAAAAATACAAATATTAGCCAGGAGTGGTGGCACGTGCCTGTAATCCCAGCTACAAGGGAGGCTGAGACAGGAGAATCACTTGAACTCAGGAGACAGAAGTTGCGGTGAGCCGAGATCATGCCACTGCACTGCAGCCTGGGTGACAGAGCAAGACTGTCTCAAAAAATAATAATAAATAATTATATATATATGGCTTGTACCTTTTAGTCAAATGCAGAAAATACTTGATTATATGGTAAATTTTATGGATTGAAATTTAGATAAGATCATTTGCCTGCAAAACCCAGAATTCATTATTTAATAGAAGAAAATAGAACCTGCAATTTCCAAAATAGAGAATTGGAAGAAAACATACCTGCCTGTTTTCTCTTCACTCTAAAGGCATTCAGCATTTTTATGTTAGCCCACTACTCCCTAGAGATGTCACTAAGTCCAGATCTGCCCTATTGATCAATTCTTCACCTTTAGGAATTTTATTATGTTATACCCCGAAATGGATCTTAAGAAGAGTTTGTTTGCGGTTTTTAGTAAGGAAACCCAGATCCCCCCATTTCTAGGGAAACTTCTTTCATCTAGGAAGCTTGTCTTTCCTGTTTGGGTGTGTAGCTTAGAAAGCAAACCATAGGAAGTAGTAAGGTAGGAAGGGTAGTAGCCAAGTTAATTATCAGTTTGTAGCTAAATCACTATATATTTTTATGCTTTATTCAATTAGCACCACTTTTAGTATTAAAAATATAAAATTTGCAAGCATAAATCCATGGAAAAGAGTGAAAATAATTTTGGACAGACAGTCTTTAGGAATTTATCTTATTACACTATGTGAACAGCTGCTTCTAGCCTTCCACCTCTACACTGTCACAACACATCCAGATGAGGAATCAGGAAGAGAATAGGGCTACCATTGCTATTGCTGAGAGAATGCATAACAAAATTGATTTTCTTGTCTCTGCAAAATTTCAAAGGCTATACATTGAGACTTTGCAGCCAACTTCATATCTGTAAAGTTGTGCAGTTGAGTGTTACCTGACGCTGTATAAATAGGTGGGTAATCTGGCTTATTTAAGTTTGTGACATGTGAGTTCAAGTAAATTCTTTTGTCTTTGGCCAGAATAATTCTCTTTTTCCATCAGTAAATAGTCATTAATAAGTGTGAATAAGACATGATCCCTGACACTGAATACTTAACAATTTCACAGGGAAGACAAACATGTAAATCAAATCAGGCAGATAATCTATCTTGAGTCTGGATCAAATAAACTGGAGGAAAAACAAAGGCACTGTAGTATCACCAGTGTGGCACTTTGGGCTCTTTCAGATCATTCCAAGGGCACTATAGTTAGCCTGTTGATGACCAGCAGTCTATACTGTAGTTAAAAATACAGGCCTCATCAGAGTTTCTGACTAGCTCATGGCCAAGAACCCAGGAGCACTAAGTTAACTTCCTTTTGTGTAATGATGACTCAGACAATATCTCCAGGTGCCATTTCATTTTTATTCTTCCTAACATACTTTATATTTGACCCCAATCACAAACCTCTTACTTTTTCTTGTTTTGTTTTGAGATGGAGTCTCGCTCTGTAGCCTAGGCTGGAGTGCAGTGACCCGATCTTAGCCCGCTGCAACCTCCATCTCCTGGGTTCAAGCAATTCTCCTGCCTCAGTCTCGCAAGTAGCTGAGATTACAGGAATGTACTACCACGCCTGGTAATATTTTTGTATTTTTAGTAGAGATGGGGGTTTCACCGTATTTGCCAGGCTGGTCTCGAACTCTTGACCTCAGGTGATCTGTCTGCAAAGTGCTGAGATTATAGGTGTGAGCCATCGTGCCTGGCCAAACCTCCTATTTTTTATTAAGTTTTATTCTCCTTAAGTTCCTACTTTGAGTTTGAGTTTTAGTTCCTAAAACTTTTTTCTGGTTCTTCTTTCTAACACACCTTGTGAGCCTTCATTCTCGTATCTGATCTTAATCCTAGAATTCCAGCCCAAGCCAGATGATCAAGATCCCTTCTCACTCCAGAGAGCAGTTCAGGAAATCATGGAATAGTTCATTACATCACCATATAGCCAAAATCATTTCATATTTATTTCTGTGGTACATAAGTAAAAAATAACAATAATTTTTTTAAAACTAAATTTATAATCTCAGAGATATTTCTATTACATTGGCAAAACCAGGAAAAATTCAAATGCTAAAAAAATATTTTGTAGTGTCCTGTATTGTTAGTATTCCCCTGAAATTTTTTTTTCGGTGGGGGGAACCCTACCTGGACACATTGTAATAGGATTTTTTTTAATCATCAGACCATCCTCTAAATTAGTTAAGCCCTGTAAGTAATAAACAAAAACATTTAAACAGAGTTACGTGGCTCAAAAATACAACACTTAGAATTAGTTGTAAATGTTATACGTGAAATGTAAGAGGATGATGACATCCAGCAACATAACTTAAGTGGAATAGTGAGTTCTTTGTGCATGGCAGCCCAGTTTCTCACTACCTATCCATTTGCCAAAAGAGCCCCGAGTGACCCAAGCAACCCTATATAAAAAGAGCCTGTGACTCTAATCTTCAAAGCAATTGACAAGACATGCACTGGGGCCACTCCTGATGAGACCTGAGACCTGAGACCCTTGGGCAGAATTGCTCTTCTTCCCCTGACAGGATAGGGCAGAATCATTTCCTCTGGGGGCTTCCAGGCTTCCTGCACAGGGATCCTCCTCCTTCTACACTATCAGTCTGCCTAGTACCCCATCTGGAGTAGTGAGAAGCTATTTAATTCCGTTTCTGCTAGATTTTCTTCTCTACTGGGTTTAGGGTTCATTTTGTTCTAATCACATTATATACATCTTTAGGAGAACTCTCTATGCATTCCTCTCTTTAATATATCTTGTCAAGGTAATTTCTTATGCCATTATTTGCTAACATTAAAGGAATAGGCTACATTTGTGCTTCTTCAGTCAAAGCACATATACCCATGGTTTATGTAGTAATGTAGTGGGTACTTAAAACCACAGAAGAAATATATCACATCTACCAGTAAAATCTACAATTTTACTTGATGGAGAGGAATTTGCAAATCTACCCCACTATGACCTAGAAAGTACTATGTGATTTGTATCTCCTCTCCACTTTTTCTTCTCCGACCTCAACTGCTACTATTCAACCCCTTACTCAAGATGTTCCCATCATATTGGCCTCCTCATTGTTCCTTAAACAACTCATGCTCCTGCCTCAGGGACTTTGCATTTACTGTTCATTCTGTTTGAAATGCTCTTCTTAGAGATATTTGCATGGTTTGCTACCTCACTTCAAGCCTTTACTCAATGTGATTTTCTCAATGAGAATTTTCCTGATCACCCTATCAAAATTGCACATCACTATCCTATATTTCCTACCCCCTTCATGTTTGATTTATGTTTCCTTATTTATGTTTAAAGGACTATATATTTTATTATGACATGTTTGTTATCTGTATCTTCTACAAAAATGTAATCTACATGAGAGCAGAGTTTTAAAAATTTATTATACAAAGACCTATGAAAATAGGAAGAATATTATAGTGAACCTCCATAGGAATAATACTATAGTGGACCACCATTATCACTCAGGTTCAAAAAATTTTAATATTTTTACCAATCACATCTCCTCTATCTCTCTACAATAGTTTTTCCTTGAGGTATTTTCAAGCAAATCTTAGACATAAGATTTCATGTTATTTCACCTATAAAATCTTCAGTATATATCTCTTCCTAATAAAGAATTGTTTTGTAATATTTGAAATCATCATACCATTATCACATCAGATTAAATTAACAATAACCCTTTGTGTCATTTATTCTTATTTTGAATTCAAATTGCCTGATTATCTCAACAATGTCTCTTTACATTTAATTCATTTGAATTGGGATCCTAACAAGACCCACATGCTTCATTTGGCTTTTTATGTCTTAAATCTCTTCCCTCTACTTCTGTATTCCTCCCATGCTATTGATTTGTTGGAAACCCAGTACATTTGTCCTCTAGCATGTCTCATATTCTAAATTTGACAGATTGCTTACCACTTAATATTTTCTGTGATCTGGTTGTTGTTATATACAGAAGTCTAATTAGATTCAGGTTCATTTTTATAGGCAAGAATTCTGTTTTACTTCCTGTTGTGTCTCATGATGGGGCACAAAATGAGGGGTTGGCACCCCTTTAGTGATGCTAAGATAAATCAGAAGGTTAGGGTGATATCAGCCTGATTTCTCCATTATGAAGTTCCCACCAACAGTTTAGCTGATGGTTTAGTATCCATTAATGATTATTGCCTTCATTAATAATTTTATCACTTATTTTGCATTTATTATCTAAATTCATTAATAAGAAGAGAGCTTTCTCATATCAACTGTTGTTCAAGTAGAATAAATGTCTGATCTTTTGTTAGCTGGCAGCATAATGACTTGGTGCCCCAGCAAATTTCAAGTTATTTAATACCTTGGGGTTAGTTTGTTTTGTTTGGTATTGTTATTTTTTGGTGTTTTTTTTTTTTTTTTTTTGTCTCATAATGGACTCACACATCCTTACATATTTGTGTTTTGATCTAGTATAGCCATTAATCTTTTTGTTTTGGTTTGGTTTTGGGGAGGGTTGTTTTGTTTTGTTTGAGATGGAGTCTCACTCTGTCACCTAGTCTGGAGTGCAGTGGCGCCATCTCAGCTCAATGCAACTTCCGTCTCACAGGTTCAAATGAGTATCCTGCCTCAGCCTCCTGAATAGCTGGGCTTACAGGCATGTACCACCATGCCTGGCTAATTTTTTAAATATTTCTAGTAGAGACAAGGTTTTACCATGTTGGCCAGGCTGGTCTCTAACTCCTGACCTCAAGTGATCCGCTTGTCTTGGCCTCCCAAAATGCTGGGATTACAGGCGTGAGTCACTGTGCCTGGCCTGGTCATTTATCTTTTTGGATGCTCGAATTGTCTCAGGTAGACTTCTAGGACCAACTTCAAGTTGATGATGTATACATTTAATGTGACCACATTAGTATTGGATAGCTTTCATGCTTTTTCACACAAGATATCCCAGGCGAATCTTAAACATTTTCTGTTATAGATCTAGAATCGCCATTCTCTAAGGAGACTTGATTTCTTTTAGTGGAAAATGGTATTTTAGAATGTTGCTAAATTTTCATTGTTTCTAAGCCTTTACAGAGACCTAGCTGAGAAATTAGTAAAATATTTTATTTGGGTGGGTAAAGGGTAGAATCATGAATGCTAACGGATATTTCAAATTCAAATATAAAATCACAAGGTATTTTACTATTTTATACTTGTTTACTTCTTGTATGGAAACCCTTGGTTCCTAAAACATTAACATAATTACTGCATACTTTATCTTACAATATACTTTAGTTTCAAAATGACAGTACATATAATAGTAAGACTCCTCTTTGCAGTTTACAGGTTATTTTGCAATTCTTTTTTTGTCATTGCATTAGAGATAGATAAAATACCATTTTTAAATCACTTGATATAATTAGTTTGTCAACATGGTTATGTAAACAACTTTTTAATGCCACTAAGTTCATTTGTTTCATTATTTATTATTTTAATTCTTTACAAATTTTTTCCCGTTTTTATTTAATGTGGTTTTTAATTATGTAAAACAGTCAAACCTTTATACCAAAGTACATTCTCTAAAGTCCCACCTCCATGTCTGACTGTGCCACAATGTTTCTCCTCTTTCTCCCCATAGGTAAGAATTTTTATTAGTTTCTGACTTATCTTTCCATTGTTTATTCCCAGCCCTACAAGCAAAGATATAATTTGGATTTTCATATCTGCTTCTATACTTACACTAAACATAGCATATTTCAAATACTATAAACTGACCTTGCTTTTTTCAACATAGCAATACATATTAAGATATTGCAAATGGGCCAGCGCTGTGGCTCACACCTGTAATCCCAGCACTTTGGGAGGCCAAGGTGCGCGGGTCACGAGGTCAGGAGATCGAGACCATCCTGGCTAACATGGTGAAACCCATCTCTACTAAAATACAAAATACGTGTGTGTGTGTGTATGTGTGTGTGTATATATGTATATATATATATATATATTTAAAATCTGGGTGTGGTGGCACATGCCTGTAGTCCCAGCTACTCAGGAGGCTGAGGCAGGGGAATCGCTTGAACCCAGGAGACTGAGGTTGCAGTGAGCCGAGATCGCGCCGCTGCACTCCAGCCTGGTGACAGAGCAAGACTCCATCTCAAAAACAAAAAAAAAAAAAGGTACTGCAAATGAAATTATATGGAAATCCTCCTCATTCCTTTTTATATCTACAAAGTTATCCACTGGGTGAATGTGTCATATTTTATTCAACCCTTGCCTTATTGATGGGCATTCGGGTTGGTCCTTTCATTATTACAAATACTATAATATTCATATGTATTTATGTGTATGGCATTTTGTATTTTTTTCAGTACATCTTTAGGATTCCCAGAGATGAGATTACCAGGGTAAACACATATGTAAATTTTCTAAATATAAGGCACAGATTTTCTTTTCCAGAATCTAGAAGACTGTCTCAATAATGTTAAATAATTGATTAATTTTATGTTCTCACAAATATAGTGTAGATGGGTAGCTTTCAGGTTTTTCTAAGGAGGACTCATAGAAGAAGGATATTTTGGCTACCATAACTTGGTAAACAGACATTGAAAGCACCTAACTACTATATATATGTGAATCTTAGGCAGTATTTCAAAAATTAATATTATTCAAAGAGGGAGGTTCCAGAGAATGGGCATGTAAAGTTGTATTCCAATTTTCTTTGTAGATGAAATCTCTAAAGTTTTCTAAATGTGATAGGCTTCTGAGAGAGACCCTACCTAGGATTAACACAGTTAATACTGATGATATGAATATCATTTATTTGAAAGGCCTTAGCTGATTTTCTTACATTATTAAAGGGTCATCTGGGAAATTTACTTCTCACTTTTTCAGGATGCAGATAGCAGCTGCTATATGCTCCAAAATGAAGTGGAAATGAGGCAGAATATAAAGAAAATACTCCATCTAGAATACGTAACCATCATTAACAAGATTAGTCAACCTATCACTAACACTGTCTTTCAATAGATAATCAGTACTTATTCTATTGACAATGTACTTGACATAGGATAATATGTTTAAATTCTAACGGTGTTCTAAAAAGAGAATAAAATTTATCTATTTCTCTAATATAATCCTGAGATTGATTAATCCTAAGTTTAGATGAAATGTCTCATTTTTTGAAAATAGAACAATCATTTGTCAGAACTATTTAGATTAATATATTTTCAAACTCTCCACTTATTCAGCAATTACACAATGTCTTTTATATTGATATACTGGTAGTTGTGATAGTGACAGGAAGCAGCCAAATGCCTAGGCAGATAGGGGCAGGTTCCCAGTGAAAACCAACCTCTAAGCCAAAGACAGTTTAAAGCCTGAAAGTCAAGCTACAAGTTAAATCCTCAGACCAGATTGAGAACTTGTCTTCCTGTTCAGTGTGCTTTCCTCTGATTGGACCCCACTGTTCACCTGTTTTACATATACCTACCATTTCCTAATTGGTTTTCTATACTGTCATGCCCACTTTTGACTGGTGTCTTCGCTTTAACCTTTTTTGCATACTCACAAACCAATCAGCATGCACTCCCCATCCTGTGCCTTTAAAGACCCCAGACTCAGTCAGTAAAGGGGGAAATAACCTGACTACAGGGTAGAGACAACTTGACTTTGGGCAAGACAACCTGCCCTTCTCATTCCCTCTCCAGCTCCCCTCTATTCTGAGAGCTGTTTTCATTGCTCAATGAAATTCTTTTCCTCCCTCCTTACCTTTCAATGTCCAGTGTATCCTCATTCTTCTTGGGCACAGTATAAAGAGCTCAGGAACTGCCGAACGTGGGTATAAGCTGTAACACAGGCAAGCTGGGGCACTCAAGTGTGGTGGAGCAAGGCCTGGGTGGGACATTGCCAGCCAGGGGTACCTGGCTTGCAAAATGACCGAGAAGAAAAATTCTACGTCAGTTGTATTATAAGAAAACAAACTCACCAGTATGAAATTATTGTGAAACAAACAAATCCACGATTGGCTAGCTAAGTTTGTCTGTAAAAACTTTCTATTTAAATTATTTTCCACTTTACTATCCCTTGACACCTTCAGATATCTGTTCTATTATATCATTTCATTGTGTCTTTGCAGTCATGAACTGTCAGTATGTACTAGAATTAAAATAATTTAAAAATGGGAATATATTCTGGCAGCCAGCATGTAAAATGGCTTCCAATGATCACCTCTTCCTGGTGTTAGAAACTTCATGTAATCCTCTCCCATATTACACCATAGTTAATCTGTGTGGCCAATACAATATGATAGAAATAATCATCTCTGAGATTAGGTTGTCAAAGACACTGCAACTTCCAACTCCAATGCTGTCTCTCTCCTTCAGATCATTTGGCCTGGTTGCCATGTTGTTTATAGCAAACATTCTATCACACTGAATTGAGCTCAGTAACTAGAAGGCTTCAGTCTTAAAAAATATGTGAGATAGGAAACAAAGTGTTGGCTTGCATACCTGTATGTAAAGCTCACACTCAAAGGTGCTCACGAGAGAAGGGACTCATAACATTTGTTCACCAAATGTGCCCATATCCTGGCTTGGAGTTTAAATCCAAATTAGCCACAGAATCCTGGAAAATCTAAGGAAAAGGTAAATAAGTAAATAACATCCTAGATTATTGGTTCTGACCAATATCACTTATAAATGTCAACACATAAATCTTAAGGGTTTTGTTTTGTTTTCCAGACAGAGACTCTCTGTGTCACTCAGGCTGGAGTGCAGCACTGCAATCTTGGCTCACTGCATCCTCAGCCTCCTGGGTTCAAGCAATTCTCCTGTCTCAGCTTCCCAAGTAGCTAGGACTAGAGGTGCCCGCTACCACGCATAGCTAATTTTTGTATTTTTAGTAGATGGGGTTTCACTATGTTGGTTAGGCTGGTCTTGAACTCCTGACCTCGTGATCCACCCGCCTTGTCCTCCCAAAGTGCTGGGATTACAGGCATGAGTCACTGTGGCTGGCCAAATCTTAAGGTTTAACAATTACCATCCAAAAACACCATTAAAAAAACAACTGCACTGAGAAAGAGATTCTAAAAATTCAAAGATGACTGAATATTGGAAAACTGATTAATATAATGAATTATATTAAAAGATTTCAGGAGAAATGTCATATCAGTATCTTCACTGATGTCAAAAAGTTCAACACCAATTCTTATTAAGATCACTCAGCTGAATTTTTGCATTATATATCAATAAAATACATACATATACAAACATCTCAGCATATATATGCACAGATATATATATGTAGACTCATATATCCATATATAAACATATATACATATACATACATATAGGTATTTATATTTATAAATTTGTATGTACATACACATATGTAAACATATGTATGTATGTATTTGTATGTGTCTATATATATTACAAAAAATCAGCATCATAGTGAAAGGCAAAACATTGGCATTATTTTCACTTAACTCAGGAAAAAGGTAAGGATGTGTTTTGTCATCACTGCTATTTAATATTATACTTGAAATATTAGCCAATGTGATAAAAATGAAAAAGAAATTACACATAGAAGTATTTTTTATTTTGTTGCTTTCCCAAGCAAAGAAGAGTCTATACGCAGAAATATATTAATGGAGAAAGTAAAACTATCACTATTTGTAGACGGTATATTGTATAACTGAAAACTCAGAATTTCCCATAAACTAAAAACAATTAGGAAATTCAGTGAAGTAGTAGGGTATCAAATTAATATATATGTATCAATAGTCCATTTTTACAAACAATAACCTGATAGAGGATAAAATAGAAGAAAAGACCTAATGCAAAACAGCAAAAAAAAAAAAGAGATAAAAACAATTAGGAATAAACAGTTATTCCTAAAATAACTTGAAACATAACTTTTTTAAAATCCATAATTTATTTTTACAAAAACATAAGCACTTTTAAAGGACCTAAAAGTAGATTTGAATAAATGAAATGTCCTTCATGTTTTTAGATGGGAAAACACATCATTAATATCTTAATTCTATCTATCTTAATTTATAAATTCAACAAAATCTCAATAAGATTCCAAAAGAATTTTGTAAAAGAAGTAGCCAAACTGATATCAAGTTCATATAGAAAAGTCATAAATAAGGAGTGGCTAGGAAAACTTTTAAAAAGAAGGGCAATAAGGATCAACTAACCTTATCACATATTAAATTATATTATAAAGACCTGATCATTAAAATAGTGTAGTAAAGCTACATAAATAGAAAAACCAATGGAGCAAAATGGAAAGTCCAGAAATAGACTGAAATGCACACAAGAATTCAGTGACATCTGAAATCAGTGAGATAAAGATGGACTTTTAAATAAATGCTGTTGGAAAAACTGAATAGCCCAGATAAGGATGGATCACACTAAGATAAATTCTCAAAGGATGTAAGATTTAAATGTAAAAAGTAAGATTACAAAAATGCAAGAAGAGGTCAAGTGTGGTGGCTCTAGCCTGTAATCACAGCACTTTGGGAGGCCAAGGTGGGAGGATCACTTGAACCCAGGAGTTTGAAACTAATCTAAGCAACATAGTGAGACCCCCACCTCTGCCAAAGAAAAAATAATGAGCTGGGCATGATGTCTGCAGTTCTAGTTACCCGGGAGACTGAGACGAGGATTGCTTGAGCTCAAGAGTTCAAGGCTACAGTGAGCTATTATCACACCACTGCACTCCAGCATGGGCAACAGAGTGAAACCGAGAGAGGGAGGGAGACAGAGAGAGAGAGAGCAGAGAGAGAGAGAGGAAGGAAGAAAGAAAAGAAATGAAAGGAAGAAAAGAAAAAATAAAAATAGTTAATAGCTCTTACAATTTAAAAGAAAAAAAGTTGAGGAAGAGACAAAAAGCTCCAATAGAAGAACAGATATCCTTTGCAAATAGGCAAAGGATATCAATAGACAATTCACAGAAAAAGAAATAAAAACTTCCTTTTGATACGGTTTGGCTCTGTGTCCCCACCCAAATCTCATCTTGAGTTGTAATTCCTATGTGTTGAGAGAGGGATCTGGTGGTAGGTGATTGGATCATGGGGCGGTTTCCCCCATGCTGTTCTTATGACAGTGAGTGAGTTCTCAGGAGATCTGGTGGTTTAAAAATGTTTGATACTTACCCCCCGTATTACTTTCTCTCTCTGCTGCTGCCATGTAAGTCATGCCTTGCTTCTCTTTCACCTTCAGCCATGATTGTAAGTTTCCTGAGTCCTCCCCAACCATGTGGAACTGTGAGTCAATTCAAACTTTTTTTTCTTGGCTGAGCATGGTGCCTCATGCCTGTAATCCCAGCACTTCGGAAGGCCGAAGCAGAAGGGCTGCTGGCACCCAAAAGTTCAAGAGCAGCCTGGCCAACATAGTGAGACCCTGTCTCTAAAATAAATAAATAAAAATAGATAAAAACTTTTTCTTTATAAATTACCCAGTCTCCAGTAGTTTCTTTATAGTAGTGTGAAAATGGACTCATAGGCCGGGCGCGGTGGCTCACGC
>NW_012115488.1:5764522-5776041 GCF_000951035.1 Colobus angolensis palliatus
ATGGTGAAATCCCTTCTCTACTAAAAACTACAAAAACTAGCCAGGTATGGTGGCACACATCTGTGACCCCAGCTACTCGGGAGGCTGAAGCAGAAGAATAGCTTGAACCTGGGAGGTGGAGGTTGCAGTGAGCCATGATTGCGTCACTGCACTCCAACCTGGGTGATAGGGTGAGACTCCGTCTCAAAAAAAAAAAGAAAAAAGGAAAAATAGAGACAACCTAAACATCTATAAACACAAGATAGATCAAAAATTTAAAAAGCAATTAAAATAATGTTGACTGAAAATGTAAATTTTCACAACAGTATATAAAATTTCAAAACATGGCAACACTAAATATTGCTTTGAGACACATATATATGTAGTAAGCATATAAAAATGTAAATGGGAATGATAAACACAAATTCAGGATTCAGAAGGAAAAGCAAGAAAATGGGATTAGGAGATATAATTAGGGGTCCAATTTTGTTTACCATGTTCTGCTTCTTAAGCTAAATGATAAATACATACATTTTCATTTTCTCTGTATAGTTCTTATATATGTGAAATAGTTCAGGAAAAAAGAGATTAGGAGGAGAAACAAACCTTTTGAAATCAGGACAAAACTTAATTCCAACTTTATCTCTGCAACATAGTTGCTGTGGAAACTTTGAACAGGTTACTTAGCTTCCCTGAACTTCAGTTTCCTCATCCGTAAAATAAGTATTTTTTTTTTTTTTTTTTTCTGAGATGGAGTCTCACTCTGTCACCCAGGCTGGAGTGCAGTGGCAAGATCTCAACTCACTGCAACCTCCACCTCCTGGGTTTAAGCAATTGTCATGCCTCAGCCTCCCGGGTACTGGGGATTACAGGCATCCGCCACTACGCCCAACTCAATTTTGTGTTTTTAGTAGAGACGGGGTTTCACCATGTTGGCCAGGCTGGTCTCGAACTCCTGACCTCAGGTGATCCACTTGCCTCGGCCTCCCAAAGTGCTGGGATTACAGGTGTGAACCACAGTGCCCAGCCAAAATAAGGATAATAGTATTATACCAACTTCCTGAAACAGTGTCTCAGCATTCAGCAAAGTAACTAGCATGTGGTATTCACTTAATATACTTGATATTTTTCCTAAACTATTTTAATAAAGTCAATATTAATGTCTGTACATATGCATTTCCAGTGTGTGTGTATGTGTGTATGGGGTGTGTGTGTGTGGAATATATATATATATATATATAATATATATATCAGTTTCTTGGAACCGCACAGCTGCACTTGTGTTCTAGACTCCAGCATCCTTTTTTTACATGTAACCTTTTAATTTTGCACTTCCTGTTATAATTTTAAACATAGAACGAACAATTTCTAGACAATCAATAGAACAGCTGCTAGGGGAAAAAATAGAAATGAAATGGCCAAATGATTGAAGGCTGACACTTAAAAGAATAGTTTTACAGTGAACAGCTGTGTATCCCAGAAATAAAATATGTGATAAATACATGTTAACAAAGATCAAAAACTGCTGTCTAATATTGAAAATTTATGGCTACAGAGCTGAAAACTATTGGAAAATAATGACAAGATTTCAGTTTTGATAATATTTCAAATGGGTTATAGTTATAAGAAACAGAGGAAATAATAATAAACCCCCTTAGAGAGTGTAAATTTTGTGGCATAAATGAGCAGTATGAAAATATTTTAGATATTTTAAGCTTTTAAAACATGTTTTGAATATTGAACAATAAATGTAGGTCACTGTAAATGGCAGTGCTCTCCTTTGTCTCTAACAATTTGTCTCTATTCTTGTGCTCTGCTCTTGGTCTATGAACAGACATTACACTCTGCATCCCTTTTACACACACAGACACACAGACACACACAGACACACACACACACCCCATCTTTTTGTCTTTTGTCCTTCAAATGACGTAGTCTTTATAGCTTCTCTGAGTTATGGGAAAGCTGTGGAATCAGAAAACCTGAGTACCCTTCTGTGAGGTCACATTTGTTGCAAGGGAGTTTTTGCCTCTGTGCATTTTGGTTTTCTTATTGTAAAATAGAGATTAAAATGAGCTAACATATAACACAAGACTCTGAAAAAACCTTTGAAGCATCACCCAAAACCAAAATATTATGAATCTAAGAAAACATGGTGAAAGTGCAGTTTTTCTCCCAGGAAACAAAATAAACCTTTAGTCAATATAGTTTCCTGTATCTGTACCTACTAGCTATAGGAAAAGCAGACATATATAAAATCTCTCTATTGTATTCCTTAGCTGATGTGTACTTCTCATACATGTGGATTGCATAAGCCTTCATTTATTCATTTAACAAATGCTAAATGAGTACCCTTTGTACCTTTCACATGTCAGACACTGTACTAGTTATTTTGAGCACATTCATAAGGAAAAAATAAAAATCGTTGCCCTTTTGAAGCTTAGCATTCCATCTGGGAATAGAAGGAGGGTGGGGGAAGGAAGCAAGAGATCATAAATAATAAATAATGAAAATAACTGAAATTTGCCATGTATTAGAAGATTATAAGTGCTATGGAAAAAAAGGAGTACATCAGAGTAAAGGGGATGAGGTAGGTTTGGGGGAAGGGATCATCAGCTGGGGTGGAAGGAGGAGGCTGGCTGCATCATCTAATGGGAAAGTCTCAGTGGGAAAGTGACTTTTGAGCAAAGACTTGAAGGATGAGGGAACTGATCACAAGAATATCTGGGGAAGAGCAGTCCATGAAAGGAAAAAACCAGGCCCAAAGCCCCAAGGTGAAGCTTTCCTGGCATGTTTGAGAATAACAAAAGGGTGCTTGTACTGAGATGAGTGAATCAGAGATTATCAGGGGAGGAGGTCAGAAAATAACCTCCTACCTAAAATCTATGACTCTTACCAAAAATTTCAAGGGTAAACCTCTTTGTTCTGTATATTTGAAAAGCAAGAAGCCTTCCATTTTTGTTCCATTGCCTAGAATTTTTTCAATGAATACTTGACCATTTCTCAGGTGTCACACCTCATAGGCACAATAACACACTTGATATCTTGCCCTTTCACTATTCACCTTCATCCCTTTCCCTCTTTTGTCATTATAATCAGCTTTAAAAAGCAGAAGCACCTCTTAGCCACAAATTTGTGTTAAAAGCTGGGTTTTATCCTTGCTCTCCACCAAAGTCTCTCTAAATTGCTATTCCACAAGAAAATCTTCTCTTTCCCTTTATGCCTTTCATCAAGCTGCTCCAAAGAAAACAACCATTAGCAAAAGAGAAAACTCAGTGGGTCCTTGTTCCTATTTCACTACAGGGGAGAACATGATGAACCCAAGTTACAGATCACGTAATTTACAAATTGAGCCCGTCTCCCCATGTTAAAGTTAAAGAAATGGAGACCCAAAGATGTTCACTGCTTTTCTTTCATCACAAGAAATCATGATGTATTGTAACCCCAATTTCCACGCATTCCTACTCCCTTCTCTTATCCCAACAAGAAAGGAAATCTTACAGCACTACTCTTTAACACAGAAGAGGAATTGTGCTCTCCTACATCAAATTTTCTTCCTCAGTTCAGACTCTGCTTCAGTGATTTAAATTTATATTTATCAGACAGTGCTATTTGGTATGTTGCCATGTATATACTAGAAAGATTTCGGATCTTTGTGAAGAAATTTAATAACATAGAAACTGTTTGTGTCAAGATTTTAAAAAATAAAAATTCAGAATACCTGATCTTTAGGACAAGATTTTTGAACAGTTATAATTGTTTTCTAACACCTTCTGGAATATATTATTATACTATTTTGGGCACATTTGAGTAACAACTTTTTCGTTCACTTTATCCAAATCCTAACATCATACAGATCAAGAATTAAATTATCTTGTTCAGGCTTCTACTTATAAGTTGCTGAATGTCAAAATAATTTTAAAATGTTTTAAGAAGAATGAACATAGAGAAAACAACATCCGTCCAGTATGGCAGGTTCCTCTGTATGCAATCTTGTATATAATAAAAAAACATGTTGCTGTGGAATTTAGCAAAAGGAGGGCATTTGAGAGAGCTTGCATACTTCCCCAATAAATTCTGAAAACATGTTGTTGTCTATTCTTACGTAGTCTCTACCACCAGTTTGCTTCTCTCTGATTTATGCCTCACCTCCACTCTGAACCTAAACACACACAACCTTCCTTTAGAGCAAATGCTGTATTCTCTAACAACAATGGGCAGAATTGTCATCACTTTACAAATCTCTGAGCAGTAGACAGACATTGTTTCTGAGCCCTTCCCTCAGACAAGATGAAGCTGATTTTTTCCACCTTGCTTAGAAAACCCAAGGCTTACACTGATGTGGGTCATCCCACGGGCCCCCTGAGAAGAGTGAAATGGATTGAGCAAACACCTCTTACAAAGTTTTCTTGTCCCAGTTTTCAAGATCAATATGACTCTTCTTTGACCAAAATAATTATATCAACCAGTCAATGACAAAGGATAGAGGAAAATCAAAAGTGGACCACAATCATGAGAAATATTGGCAAATTTGACTATGTAATGAGTTTGTCTTTGTAAAACTACAAAATTTTCATACATCAAAAAATATCATAAATACATATAGCATATCTCTGAAGAGAATATAGGAACTGTATTTCAGCGGTTGTTTCCACTGAAGAGAACTGAGGGATTCATTCTAAAGGGAGCAGCCTACTACCCTGACATGGTATATAGCAAAAGGCAGTCTCATCAATTGCTGCTGAAAGTCTAAATTGGACGGCCTGTAAAAAAAAGCAATTTGCAATATCTACCAAGAACCTTATAATTTTCATGACTTTGATCTCAGTAATTCCATTTTTGGAATTTAATCTTAAGAAATAATCTAAAATGTGAAGAATAGTTCTTATGGCAAAATACATTGCTGAAAGTATTTTTTATAAAAGTGAAAATATGGGAAAACGTAAAAGCCCCAAATTAAGGGAATGGTCATAATAAAGTATAGTTCAATCACATAATAAAATTGTACCTAGTTGTAGATTTAACAAGGTTATGCACACGAAGTAAAATGACTATTTTTGTTTAAAGAATGATCTTGACTAAAATGCTTTTATAAAAATTTGAAGAAAATATGCTGAAATGTTAACGGTAATTATCTTAAGGTGCTAGAATTTGGTGCAATACTTATTTTCTTTTTTAAACTTTTTATTTTCCTCAATAGAAGACATACAAAAAAATAAAGTTCCATTTTAAACAAAAAGGATTGGAGGTGAAGCAGGGAGGGAGAGAGATGAAGAGAGAAACTATTTTTCTTCACCATAGCTCCCAGGCCACATACCAAAAGAGCCAACATCCGGGAAATACAAAGCAATCACTAAATCCTCAAATGCCTGCCTGCTGCAGTGGACACTGTTGATACCTTTGTATAGGTCATTAAATCCCTCCCCTATCTGCTGCCAGGGCAAGACTAGTGACTGACACCTATGACCTTCTCCAGTGATTGCTCTTGGCTGACTCAGGAGTACAAAATCAAACACCCTTGCCTCAAGCAAGGATAACTTTAAGATGCAATTATTCTCCCTGGCTGCTATGGACCAGGCCAGAACTAAGCAATCCAAGATCACATCCTTCTTCCTCCACGCACTTGCAGGTTTTTTGTGACAAGCACTCCCTCAATGAATCATGTGCACCTGGGTCCCTCTCTCAGGCTCTGCTTCTAGTGGATTGGCCTGAGACATCTACCACAGGCAAGGCATGATGAATACCTTGTCTCTTGTTTGGCTAAACAAAATGGGCATATATAATTACAAAGTTAATTTCTGATTAATGCCACCAGTGATTTGGTCATAATACTTCATTGTACCTTACAGATACAGTAGCCAGGCGGGCTTCACAGGAGAGTGGTAGTTTATGTAGAGATTAGGGAAGCATTCTAGAAAAAAAAAAGAAGAAATCACAGGCAATATCTGAGCAATACCTGAAACTTTTCAAAATGTGGTACGCTCTTCTCTTTAGGGCAGCTGCAATACAAAGAGGAGTGTCTTGGTTTCAGTGGCACCAGGCTTCCTTGGCCCTCCTCTTAGTTCTCTACTGGACCTCTATTCAATACTATTTGTAGGATTCTCTAGTGTGCCCTCCATGAATGTTGGTGTACCTCAAGGCTCTATCCTTTGCCTTTTCTTCTTGTCCACACTGCCTAGGCAGTTTCATCTGCAAATATGTAACTACCATCTATAAACTCACCTATAAACACATACCCACATCCCTGCTAAGCTCCAGGGCCCTATGCCCAATAGCACACTCTCCATAGTAGCTGAAAAGTCACTCATGCATCTTGCAGTTATCACTTACCAAAATTGAACTCAACACCCCCACACCTACTCTACCTTCTAAATTGATTATCTCAGGAAAATACACCATCATCCATGTAGTTGCATAAGATAAATCTCAAAGATATCTTATGTTTCTTTCTCTCCTATCTAGCCCCAACATCCCACATCAAATCAGTTACCAAGATGGTCAATTCTACATTTCAAGACTTCTCATAACTCTCCCTTCCATTTCCTTGTGTCTGCCCTGGTTCAGGTATTTATCATTTGTCACTGAGATTACTGCAAAAGCCTCCTTACAGATTTCCCAAGCCTTGGTATTGTCCTCATTCAGTCCATTCTCCATAGTACTATCAGAATGATATTTTTAATGCAAAAAGATGACTATGAAACTCTCAAGTTTAAGACTCTCAAAAGTTTTCAGCTACTTTAGGGCATAAAAATCTAATCCCATTTGCATGGCATGAAAAGTTCTTCTCACTCTGATTTTGGCCTATTTATTCAGGGTTATCTCTTGCCACTTCCTTGCTCAGACTTTACTCCCCTGAAATACTGAACCATTTGCAGCATCATGAATGATTCAAATTCTATATGTTTGCACCTTTATTATACACTACTCCCTCTATTGGAATGTTCTCCTCCGACTCTGTCCCCTTTGTCAAAATACCTCAAACATCTTTCATTGCCATCTCAGTCATTATCTTCTTCGTAAAACCTTTTCTCGCTCTTGCAAGTAGTGTTAGATAATCCTTTTCTTATTTCTTTATTTTTTGTACATACATTTATTATAGCAGCTATAGAGATATCTCTTTCAGATATTATCGAAACTAATTGATTGGAGGTCAATGGTGCTGTTTATACTAAAAGAGTATCATACTGTATTCTCTCTGTTTGCATGGTTATCTCCTTAAGAAACTCCCCGCTTTGACAATGGGACATAGAATCTTCATCTCAGTAACCCCAGAGCCTAATATAATCACGGGGGCCCACTAGCTCTCAGTTAACATTTATTAAATTAATGAAAACTTATATTATCTGTATCAGTCATGCAATCCATAATGATCAATAATATCATAGTTGTTACTCTCCAATTCCCACATCCAACATATCCATAAACAAAATGAGAATAATTCAACCTCTTTTGTAGTGTAGTTAAATTTTTTAAAATGAACTGGATTTAGGTATGTCTATTTGTACATAAAGATAGAGCTATTGGCACAGTTATGAACCAACTGAATTATATCTTGGTATATCACAATGATTAATACTGATGTAAAGATAGTAAGACAAAAAAACATTTCAGGTCAGACTTAAGATTTTACATCAAATCATCACTGGTGGAAAACCAACAGATTCTATATCAGATGGATCCCAGAAGTGTGGGTCTCACACAATGTGGAATAAAAATTACAGAGTTTACAAAATCATTGTCAGCAATATGCATGTGTGTATGTGTGCGTGCATGCATGCATGCGTATACACACACATACACCAAGCTTCAGGCCATTTCTGTATTTTAAAAATAATTTTGACTAAGCTGTTTTAAAAAGACAATCTGTTAAGTTTATGCATCCTAGCTCAGCTGATTTACATCCGAGGGCAATGAGAAAAATTGCTGGCAAATCACCAGACACTGTTGGAAGACTATTTTAGACTGTTATTTGGAAGCTGTTTGTACACAGGCATACAACAGCTGCACTCCACTTCAATCCAATTCCGGTCTTTGCAATTTACTCTAGGATGTGCCAATCCCCAGTAAATTACATGAGAAGAGAACAATGCAATCATTATTTACCCAAACTGTAATGCATACCTATCTTATTCCAAGAGTGGAATTAAATAAATAACTAAATGGAAGGGTTCATGTGTGAAGGATTGAAGTGCCTGCACATGCAACTTTTATTTAGGGTTTGTAGTAGAATGATGCAGAAAATGATTTCAATATTAAAGAATTTGAATACTAGTGGAGTTTTTTCTTTAAGCATGAAGAATGAAAATCACTTAATTTCTGGGTATTTATTAATGTCATGTAACTCTGGATAACATACCAAAAAACATACAGGAAGGAGAAACAGCTAAATGATAGACAAGACGGAGAAAATTCACCTTAAACAACTCAAGCATTTCCTCTAGGAAAGAAGAAAGACAGAAAGAAGGAAGGAATCCAGAGCTTGTATAATACCCTATGCAACCCACTTATAGGGTGTTGGCAGCAGACAAGCTCTTGCCAACCCTAAAGGCAGAGGCAGCATGGCTCACCAGGAGGATACATTTGGAAGTCAAAAGTTCTGGAATTTTGAAATTCACATTTATTATTACCAGCTGAGACAATCTGATCAAAATAATCTTTTCAGTCTCCATTTCTATGTGTGAAAATTAGCTTTGAAATACGATAATGCCTTGCAGGGTAAAATAATATATTTTCTGTTCAATAAATGTTTTTCTAAGTACTGCTCAATAAATTACCCCTTTCCTTTTTCTCAGAGCCGCAGAAAAAAATGGTACATACAGAGCAAAAACTACCTCCAGTTGCAAACTTTATTTTCTGAACCCTTCAAAGATTGTTGTCAGTGATTTTTATATGCATCAGATATTTGTAGTTCTAGGAATCCTGCAAGTAAAATTAAGTCTTAATTAAGACCTCTAATGAATGTAAGACTCACTGTAGAAAGAGTGCAACTAAGTTTTATGCCATAAGAAGGCTGTTTGGAAATATTTCTTTGTATTCTGGCATTCAGATAAAGTTTGTTAGGTAACTGTAGGTTTGAATATTTCAATGCAAGTGAATAATTTAATATGATTTTTTAAAATGAGAGCACTCATAACCCACATAGCTTAGGCCATATTGGCCTGAGGGACCAATTAAAAGAATTCGTCAAGTAATAGTATAGACAACATTCAACAGCAAAAGAGATGAAACCCCAGCCGACAGGCCATTTCTTTATTAGTTCATTCATTCAACAAATACTGATTATCACGTTGAGCCAAGCACTCTCCCAGGCACTACAGGTATGATGGTGAGCAAGAGTAGACTAAATCTTTTATGAAGGAGAGAAATCTGATAAATAACAAAGAAAACCTACCTAGATTTGAGAAAGAGGGAGAATTGCAGGGAAGACAAGTGTCCCCATGAAAGGACACTTGAGCTGACTTATGATGAGTCGACTGTTAACCAAGTAATAGTAGGGAAGGCTCAGGAAGCGCCTTAAGGACTCTTCTCAAGGTGTGGAGAACAAGTAGTGGGGATGCGGGAAGCAAAGCTAGATGAATTAGACTATTGCAGTAAATAGCAAAAATCTAAGTACATTGTAAAGACTTTTAGCACCCCTTCCCTCTATGGAAGCCAGGAAAAATACTTTCTTTCCCAGAGAAACTTGTCCTCTGTAGTGGAGATGAAGGGATGGGGATTAATTGAATATTTGGAAGATAACATTGACAGGACATAGGAATAGACTGGATATGAATACCAGGCAAAGGGTAGTCAAGAGATTGTACAGCTGGACAAATGAGAATGCTTTGTTTAGGAAACACTAAAGATGTTTTCTTATAAATGAAATAGGTAACATATTCTGAAGATTTTCTATGCAATAAGCACTGTTCTAAAAGCTCCACACATTTTATAAAGTTTGTTCTTTATAGAAACTCTGTGATATAGGTACTATCTTATAGATAAGGAACTTATACAAAGAAAGATAAAGCAACATGTCCACTTTTACACAGATTATATATAGTGGATGCAGGTATTGAGTCGAGAGGCCATGCTTTTAGCCACTGTGCTATGCTGTCTCCCACTCAGAAGTGGACTCTACTGTCATGCCACCAAATCTGTTTCACTTGAGTTGCTCAAACAAAAGGAACTTTCTCTTTCTGGCTTTCACTCTTCTAATCACCTCTGATGTTCACAACAATAGCTTCCCAGTAGATAAATTGCTGTCAATGCTCCAGGCCAAAAAATATTCCTGTCTCTGTGTTGATTTTCCTTCTCTGGGCCATAAATTATCACTGTAACACAAAGTTAATAAAGGCAGAGATAAGGATTTCAATTTGCATTCCTATTGGTCAAATACAGGTTCACGGAAAAAATGAATTGTCTTAGTCTGCTAAGACTGCCATAATAAAATATCATAGACTGAGTGGTTTAAACCACACACACTTATTTTTCTTAACAGCCCCAGAGGCTATACACCTGAGAGCAGGATGCCACCATGATTGGTCTCTGGAGAGGACTCTCTTCCTAGCTTGCAGAAGGCTGCCTTCTGACTATGTAATCACATGGAGAGAGAAAGAGAGGAAGAAGTAGGGGGAGGGAAAAGAAAGAGGAAAAGCAGGGAAGAAGGACAGGGGTATCTCCTTACTCTTCTTGTAAGATCATCAGTCCTATCAAATTAGGACCTCATCCTATGACCTCACTTAACCTTAATTATAGCCTAAAAGCTCTATCTCCAAACACATTAGGGGTTAGAGCTTCGATATATGAATCGGAGGGGGGATGCAATTCAGTCCACAACATGGATCCAGGGGTCTTCTTTAAAAGAAAAGAACACAAGATTAGTTCAAATTCACTCACGGGCCCCTATAACTTCTATTTCTCCATCATTACAGTAATTTTGTCTTTGTTTGGAGGGAGCAGTTCATTAGACTTTTGTTCAGATCTAAATTGGTTCGGTGTGGAGTGAAGGTGTAGGGAACTCATTGAGAAAAAAAAAAAAGATTTTGGAAGCAAATCTTATTTCAGTGAATTTGACTGAATACAGCAGAATGCATCCCTGCAGGAAGTGGTGCCAATTGACTGCTCTGGTGGCTTTGGAAACCCCAAACCCTCAATCACAGTCACAGTGATGGTCATCAATGTCTATGTCAAACACTAGAAGATAAGAGGACTTGCTCAATATGGCAGGTGCAAGACCTCCCAGGGACTCAAGGAATAAGTAGAACAGGATTTAAAGGAGTTGGAAAGCCCAAGAAAGCAGGTGGTGATATCTTCCAGAGAAATCGCCAAGACTATGATTCTCCGTACCCCTTTCCCAGGCTGGTGTAGCCTGGGAACACATAAATTACATCACCTGTAACTTCACCCTGATTGGCATGACTCTAATTTTAATAGTCAAATATATACTCAAATATTCTTCTTCTACCCATGTTAAACGCTAAGAGCTAGCCCCAAACAGAATATCCACAGTCTCTCTTTTCTTTTCTTTCTTTTTTTTTCTTTTCTTTTTCTTTTTTTTTTTT
>NW_012115488.1:5776091-5785458 GCF_000951035.1 Colobus angolensis palliatus
TTTTTTTTTTTTTTTTTTTTAGTAGTATGACTCTTAAGTACATCCCCTCTGCCAGGATGACCAATCATTGCAGTTTTTTGAAGACTGAGGGTTTTGGGGGGAGCAGTCCTTTCAGTGCTAAAACCTGCATAGTCTGGGAAAATCAAGACACTTAGTCACACTCAGTCTGGCTCCTACTCTAAGAAAGTAGGAGATTCCTACTAGCACAGGACCAGAGAATATACCGCTCCTATGCCCCCCAAAACAGAGTGTCTGAATCCAGTAAAAATCATTCTGATTTTACCCACTGAGATCTTTCTTCTTCCTTAGACCTCTGATAGGTAAAGAAATTCACTATTTGACGTGGCTTAGAACTCAGAGCCCTGGTGTTATTTACAAAAACAGGTAATTTGCTGATTTGGATTTTTTTTTAAGAAATTGCATTAGAATATTTTTTATTTCAATTACTGAGTTTTGGGTACCCCCTTAAATTTTACACTTGGAGCAAAGGCCTTACTCACTTCTCCCTATTCTGACTTTGCCAATAAGTAATTGGCTGCAGGTGATTCCTGGCGGCCAGTCACCAGCCTCTGATGGTTCAATCCTCATTGCGCCCATCAAGTGCATCAAACTCTCAGTCAGACTAAATTGATGTCCCACCAGCCTGCCACGTGTACCCTGTGATACCCAAATCTGCAGTAGTTTCATAATGATAAGCTTATGCTCTGGGACTTTTGCTTTGCTTATGTTAAAATCAAATGATAGTGACTTGACTCTTGGAAAATAAATGTACAGTATATGCTTTTAATTCCTGTAGAGATGCATCATCTGAAGCAGAACACAGCATGGTGTTAAAAAGCACAGCTCTTGAAAGCAAATGAGGTCTCTGACATTAACAACCACACTATGATGAGCAAGTTAATTAACTTTAATGAACCTCAGTTCTATCCACTGTAAAATAAAAATAACACCTACCTTATAGAGTTGTTTGTGAAGATTATATAAATTAGAATAAAGTTAGTGTATATCAGGCTAGCTGGCAGGAAAGTATGCTGTGAATGCTAATTCTCTTTCTTCACCTTTCCTGTCTGGTCTGCTCACCACTTCTCACCAAAACCATTTTTGTGACTTTAATATTTGTCGATCTAGAATTTTGTCTTAACAAGTGCACTGGACATATTTTCAAATGTTTTGGAAAGAAAATAACTATTTTGTCATTGTACTATTAGGTTCAAAGTATAGTTTGTTTTGTATTCTCTTGAACTGTTTGAGGTCTAAAAAGTAAATAATCAGGCTAGAGAGTTCTCAAGTCCAATATGACTTCTTCTTTTTTTTTTTTTTTTGAGACAGAGTCTCTCTCTGTAGCCCAGGCTGGAGTGCAGTGGCATGGTCTTGCTCACTGCTACCTCTGCCTCCTGGGCCCTGGTTCAAGCAATTATCCTGCCTCAGCCTCCCGAGTAGCTAGGATTCCAGGCACATACCACCATGCCCAGCTAATTTTTGTATTTTCAGTAGAGACGGGGTTTCACCATGTTGCTAGGCTGGTCTTGAACTCCTAACCTCGTGATCCACCTGCCTCAGCCTCCCAAAGTGCTGGGATTACAGGCGTGAGCCACCACGACCAGCCCGAATATGATTTTAAAAAATATACTATTGAGTGCGGCAGTTTTTCTTTTCAGATTCCCTGGATAATACTGGAACATTACTTGAGATTTCTAAATTTTGAAGTTAGTAGAGGATGCTGCTGTGTTCAGCACTGTTGCATGACAGTGACCCTCAGGCAAAAGAACCTTCTCCCAGACTCTCTCACCTGCCCCTGTGCTTGCTGTTTAAACAGGTACTGTTCCCATATTTATTTCTCTGTAAGTTAAGACCTTTCCATCATTACCACGTGGGGAAAAAAATCACTGACAGAATAAGCTGAAGTGTTTTCCAATATGAAAAAAAAACTCGATTTAGAAGGTGCACGATAAAGTAGAAGTAAATTATGAAGACTGCTTCTCTGGCTACTACTTTATTCAGAGTATAAGGAGACAAGAATTTTTTAACCTTGTTTTGTACTACAACAATATCTTAAAGAATGCTAGCTCTAAAAACAGACTATCATCTATCATCTATCAATGATGTCTATATTTCAGTGGGAAATACATTTAGAATCTAGTTTGTTCATTGTGATTCATTTCTTAATTAAATGCTATCATCTTTCCAACAACTAATGAAATATACCCCAAGGCCTGGTGCCATCAGATACATTTTAGAAAATTACTATTTTATATGAGCGCGATTATGCCTATTTTAATTGATGGAGCTTACATTAAATCATCAGAAAAAAAGATCTTTTAAAGGAGCTAGTGAAAATGATGTTTGCATTATATTTTTTCAAAAAATGATAATGTCATCAATTTTAGTGACATTCATAAGAGACTCAGTTTCCTCCTCTGACCTTTATTTAATCATGTCAGGACAATCTGAGGCATGTCCTCCATGGTTGCACAAAATTTTGTCAAGTGCACAAGAGGCTGGGGCAGAAGAAATCTTAGAGATCGTCTAGTCCAACACCTCACTGAACAGAGAGTGAAAGTTTTAATGATTTCCCCAAGGCCAAAAAGCCAGGATGAGGAAGATCCAGAGTTAGAGCCCAGGTTTCCTTGTTTCCAGACCAGTGCTTATCCCACCCGTCATACTAGATGATCGTTGCATTTGTCTCCCAAATCTTTCTCTTCACAAACTAATTTATATAAGGAGAATGAGCACATCATAGTCCCCTTCAGAAAAAGTGATAGCTTCAAAGTGGAAAGCTTAAAGAAATGAATTCTAATAAATTAGACAATGTAAGATACAAACACTTGTTGAAATCCCAGGCAAGGAGAGAAGCTCTTTTCTCTTTTTCTTGTCCTCTTTAAGAAACAAAAGAAAATATATCCAAATTCTAAATGCCTTAAGTTTCAGGAAAAATGCTCTATTAGTGAGTCAGACTTTCAAAATAATGTTAGCAAAGGAAGTGACCGTCAATGCGTGGGTGAGGCTTTTTTTTAGAAGTCACACCAAAAAAAATAGCTCTGTATGTGTAGTTCTGAAACATTCTCTCCCCGTCTATTCAGAGCTTCCTCGAATGTGCAGGCTGCCATGGACTAACTTAGCTTCTTTTTGCTTTCCGCCCACTTACTTCATGTACTCTGAGGTTCATTCCAAAAGCACTATTATCTTCTCTCAGTAGTCCATGTACCCTAATACTTCTGAGACTTTGATGTTGCTCTTTCATTTGCCTGGAATGTCACTTTAATCCTTCTTCTCCACTTGACAAAATCTTGTGCATCCTTCAAATGCCTGATTTACTACCACCTCCTCCTTAAAGCCTTTGCTGATCTCCTAATTTATAATTAGTCACTACATGCTATAGCACTTCTGTTGTGTCTCTTATAGAAATTAATCCAGTATACCTCATTCTGTAGAATCCTTGACTGTCTTCTCTGCTGTATTCAGATCTAATTGAGGTCTAGGAAAATATCTGATTTTTATATGTGCTGGAGGCATGTTAAGTATCAGGAATTCCAGAGTAAACACAAAAAAGCCTTTGTTTCAAGAAGCTGTCTCACATCTAGCATGCAACCTTAGATTGTATTCCCCTGTCAGAAAGCAGACTGTGACACAGGATTTGGATTTAAGTGTTTTGGAAGTGAGGAGTGAGGAAGTGACATAGTAAAGGAAGGAAAGTTGAAAAGGATACATTAATCAGAAGCAGGCTTCCGCTATGGGCAACTGGGCCCAGTTCTGCTGAGGACCCACTGAGAAACCATGGCGGACATGCCTTAGATTATCCTTCTGAGATGAGGAAACTGGGCCATAAATCCCTCAATTCTGCCCTCCTTGTTCGAAGGTTCCTCCTGAAAGGATTAATACAAATCACTTCTGGCCTGTCCTATACTCAGGCCAAGCATTTCTCCAAGTATCCGGAGAAAACCCTGAGGCAAACATGCAGGTGTTTGAGGCAGAAAGCTGTTGGTGGGTACTGCAACTGCCCACCCTAGCCACAGCTGACCTTCAGGGTGGGCCAGGAGGCTATAGGCAGAGCAGTAAGGATGCTGGCTACAAGGCCTTACACTCTGACTGATGCTACTCTTAACAAAATGTAAATTCTGAGAAAGTACTGAATTTATTCTTTTCTAAGGAATTTATGAAATTTTTTTAGTATGTTTTCCTTACTAAACTATATATATACACACACACACACACACACAATATACACATACACACACACATATATAGGATTTTGTTTTCTATGAAATACTGAGTTACAAAAGATTTTGCTTTCTTGAGGAAATTAAATTTTCCTAATATAGACCACTCTTTCAGAGTAGCTTTAGAAAATGCTACTTGCCAGGAGTGTACTCTTTATTTTCCTTGAGGTTTTTTGGGAGTTTTTTTGTTGGTGGTGGTGTCACAACAGAGTCTTACTCTGCCGCCCAGGCTGGAGTGCTGTGGTGCTATCCTGGCTCACTGCAACCTCCCTCTCCTGGGTACAAGTGATTTTCCTGCCTCAGCCTCTCGAGTAGCTGGGATTATAGGTGTGTGCCACCATGCCCAGCTAATTTTTGTATTTTTAGTGGAGATGGAGTTTAACCATGTTGGCCAGGCTCCTGTGATACCCTCCTTGGCCTCCCAAAGTGCCAGGATTAAGGACGTGAGTCACCGCGCCCAGCCTTTTCTTGAGATTCTATCTTTTGCACTTAAGAGTAATACCTGCCAATTATAAAACATTCTAAAATACACAAGAAAAAATGAAACATCAGCTAATTCATTGGTCCCACCAAATACTGACACAGAAATATAACATGGAACAATCCTGTTTGTAGTCCTAAGCATTTGTCTTAATAAGATTATCTAGGCTGGGTAAGGTGGCTCACACTTGCAAACCAGCACTTTAGGAGGTCAAGGTGGGAGGATTGCTTGAGCCCAGGAGTTCAAAACCAGACTGGGCAACATGGCAAGACCCTAGTCTCCATAAAAAAATCAGGTAGGCATGGTGGCACACACTTGTGGTCCCAGTTACTAATTTGGCTAAGGTTGGAGGATCGCCTGAGCCCGGGAGTTCAAGGCTACGATGAGCCATGACTGTGCCACTGCACACCAGCGTAGGCGATAGAGTGAGACAAAAAAAAAAAAATACTGCTACCTATTATCTCAACTGCTAGATTATTGATAAACTTGCTGTGTTATTAAAGGATATGCTTATTAAGTATCATTTGGTTTTGGTTTTGGTTTTCATAATATATGCGGTTTCAACCTTTTCTTTTTTTACAGACTTAAATTTCTTAAGCAGAATTTGTGGCCTAGAGACAATATTGCTTATAGTGAAGCTATGTACAGTTTTTAAAAAATATTCATTTGTTATTGGTTTCTAATTACCCTGTATTATGGCAACAGAGCATAGTCTGTCTTATATTAATATTTAGAACATTTGGAGGCTTCATCCCTGGCCTGCTATATGATAATTTTTGTGAATATTACATAGATTCTCAAAAACAGTTTTGTTGTCTCAGCTTTTTGAGGAATATGTGCTACCTTCTTCACACTGAAATCTTGAATTCTAAGTGACATATCACACTATCACCTTGCATATAAATTTATTAATGAAATATTGCAGTGATGTTTTATAACTTTACTAGTTTGGTCAAGTATCATGCCCTGAGAAAAACGATACTTAGAATCTTCTCTTCTACTCATTACAAACTTGAAAGTATAAACTTCCCTAAATGTCATCCAAAGCATGTTGAGACAAAGATTTTGCCAGAAGGACTGAAGAATAAAGGAAATGTACATCCAGAATATATAGATAGATATACATTCCCTACAATTTCAGTGCACCATATGGAGAACATGGAGTACATGCTCTGTTGGAAGGATCCCTCTGAGAAAACATACTGCTCAAAATAGAACCACAAATTCACAAAGCATTCCTCAGCATTTCTCATAAGACCAAGTGTATTTTTCCTAAAGTCTTCAAGCTCCCTTAAAGTTTATAGTGAACATAGTCTTAATAAATAAAGTTGTGGCCAGGCATGGTGGCTCACGCCTGTAATCCCAGCACTTTGGGGAGGCCGAGGTGGCTGGATCACCTGAGGTCAGGAGATTGAGACCAGCCTGGCCAATATGGTAAAACCCCATCTCTACTAAAACTACGAAACATTAGCTGGGCATAGTGGTGTGCACCTGTAATCCCAGCTACTTGGGAGACTGAGGCAGGAGAATTGCTTGAACCCGGGAGGTGGAGGATGCAGTGAACTGACATCACGCCACTGCACTCCAGCCTGGGCACGACAGATCAAGACTTTGTCTCAATAAATAAATAAATAAAGTCATGAATGTAAATGAAGACATTTAGTTCTAGCATCTTCTAGTGATCATCAAATGGGGATGATACAAAAACTATTTGGAAAATAATCTGGAACCAAAGCATGCAAACTGTTAAAAGGTTGCAATTTTAGTAGTTTTCAATATATTTTCCTCGAACTCCTGGCCTCAAGCCAACCTTCCATCTTGGCCTCCCAAAGTGCTGCGATTACAGGCATAGACACCACGCCTGACCTTCCAATAGATTTTTCAGTACATCCTCTGAGGAACAGAAAGCTTACAAATCCAGAAATATTCCTATTACTATATGAAAAAAAAGGAAGAATAGTTAAAGGAAACAAACTCATATCCTAGTAAAAAACATCTTTTGTGATACTACTAAAAGTAGAGCTAAATAGTAAGGTGAAATGTAGAGACCATACATGGATTATGAACAAGATTCTTTTTGTTTTTGTTATACTTTACATTCTGGCGTACATGTGCAGAATGTGCAGTTTGTTACATAGGTATACACATGCCATGGTGGTTTGCTGCACCCATCAACCTGTCATCTATATTAGGTATTTCTTCTAATGCTATCCCACCACTAGCCCCCCACCACATGACAGGCCATGGTGTGTGATGGTCCCCTCCCTGTGTCCATGTGTTCTCATTGTTCAACTCGCACTTATGACTGAGAACATTGGTTTTCTGTTCTTGTATTAGTTTTGCTGAGAATGAAGGTTTCCAGCTTCATCCATGTCCCTGCAAAGGACATGAACTCATCCTTTTTTATGGCTGCATAGTATTCTATGGTATATATGTACCACATTTTCTTTATCCAGTCCATCATTGATGGGCATTTGGGTTGGTTCCAAGTCTTTGCTATTGTGAATAATAAACAATAAACATACGTGTGAATATGTCTTTATACGAGATTGATTTATAATCTTTGGGTATATACCCAGTCATGGGATTGCTGGGTCAAATGGTATTTCTGGTTCTAGATCCTTGAGGAATCGCCACACTGTCTTCCCAATGGTTGAACTAATTTACACTCCCACCAACAGGGTAAAAACATTACTACTTCTCTACATACTCTCCAGCATCTGTTGTTTCCTGACTTTTAATGATCGTGACTCAAACTGGTGTGAGATGGTATCTCATTTTGGTTTTTGATTTGCATTTCTCTAATGACCAGTGATGATGAGCTTTTTTTCATACGTTTGCTAGCTACATAAATGTCTTCTTTTGAGAAGTGTCTGTTCATATCCTTCGCCCACCTTTTGATGTGTTTGTTTGTTTCTTCTTGCAAATTTGTTTAAGTTCCTTGTAGATTCTGGATATTAGGCCTTTGTCAGATGGATAGATTGCAAAAATTTTCTCCCATTCTGTAGGTTACCTGTGTTCACTTTGATGATAGTTTCTTCAGCTGTGCAGAAGCTCTTTAGTTTAATTAGATCTCATTTGTCAATTTTGGCTTTTGTTGCCATTGCTTTTGGCATTTTAGTCATGAAGTCTTTGCCCATGCCTATTTCCTGAATGGCATTGCCTAGGTTTTCTTCTAGGGATTTTATGGTTTTAGGTCTTATGTTTAAGTCTTTAATCCATCTTGAGTTAATTTTTGTGTAAGTTGTAAGGAAGGGGTCCAGTTTCAGTTTTCTGCATATGGCTAGCAAGTTTTCCCAACACCATTTATTAAATAGGGAATCCTTTCCCCATTGCTTGTTTTTCTCAGGTTTGTTAAAGAGAAAAGGAAAAACCAGCACAAAAAGGCTGAAAATTCCAAAAACCAGAATGCCTTTTCTCCTGCAAAGGATCACAACTCCTTGCCAGCAAGGGAACAAAACTAGATGGAGAATGAGTTTGACGAATTGACAGAAGTAGGCTTCAGAAGGTGGGTAATAACAAACTCCTCTGAGCTAAAGGAGCATGTTCTAACCCAATGCAAGGAAGATGAGAACCTTGAAAAAAGGCTGGAGGAATTGCTAACTAGAATAACTACTTTAGAGAAGAACATAAATGATCTGATGGAGCTGAAAGACACAGCACAAAACTTTGTGAAGCATACACAAGTATCAATAGCTAAATCAATCAAGCAGAAGAAAGGATATCAGAGATTGAAGATCAACTTAATGACATAAACTGTGAAGACAAGATTAGAGAAAAAAAGAATAAAAAGGAACAAACAAAGCCTCCAAGAAATATGGGACTATGTGAATAAAACAAACCTATGTTTAATTGTTATACCTGAAAGTGATGGGGAGAATGGAACCAAGTTGGAAAACACTTAGGATATTACCCAGGAGAACTTCCCCAACCTAGCAAGACAGGCCAACATTCAAATTCAGGAAATACAGAAAACACGACAAAGATACTCCTCGAGAAGAGCAACCCCAAGACACTTAATCATCAGATTCACCAAGGTTGAAATGAAGAAAAAAATGTTAAGGGCAGCCAGATAGAAAGGTCACGTTACTCACAAAGGGAAGCCCATAAGACTAATAGCAGATTTCTCTGCTGAAACCCGACAAGCCAGAAGAGAGTGGGGGCCAATATTCAACATTCTTAAAGAAAAGAATTTTCAGCCCAGAATTTCATATCCAGCCAAACTAATCTTCATAAGCGAAGGAGAAATAAAATCCTTGACAAGCAAATGCTGAGAGATGTTGTCACCATCAGGTCTGCCTTACAAGAGCTCCAGAAGGAAGCACTAAACCAGTACCAGCCACTGCAAAAACATACCAAATTGTAAAGACCATCTACATTATGAAGAAACTACATCAACTAACAGGCAAAATTACCAGTTAGCATCATAATGACAGGATCAAATTCACACATAACAATATTAACCTTAAATGTAAACGGGCTAAATGCCACAATTAAAAGACACAGACTGGCAAATTGGATAAAGAGTCAAAACCCATCATTGTGCTGTATTCAGGAGACTCATCTCATGTGCAAAGACACACATAGACTCAAAATAAAGGGATGGAGGAATATTTACCAAGCAAATGGAAAGGAAAAAAAAAAAAAAAAAGCAGGAGTAGTAATCTTA
>NW_012115488.1:5791368-5808034 GCF_000951035.1 Colobus angolensis palliatus
AGTTGGAGAAAAGTTTAAAAGAAATCAACCAAGGACAAAAATACTTGTAGATCCTTTAAATTGCTATTTCAGTAAGTAGTAGCCATAGTCTGGATATTGTTCTTAAAACTTTGAATGAGTCTTATGCTTGAGTTAATTTAAAAAAAAAAAAAAAAAAAAAACAAAAAAAAAAACAGGACCAGATGGATTCATAGCCGAATTCTACCAGAGGTACAAAGAGGAGCTGGTACCATTCCTTCTGAAACTCTTGCAAACCGTAGAAAAAGAGGGACTCCTCCCTAACTCATTTTATGAGACCTGCATCGTCCTGATACCAAAACCTGCCAGGGACACAAGAAAATAAAATTTCAGGCCAATATCCCTGATGAACATCAATGCAAAAATCCTCATTAAAATACTGGCAAACTGAATCCAGCAGAACATCAAAAAGCTTATCCAACATGATCAAGTCGGCTTCATCCCTGGGATGCAAGGCTGGTTCAACTTACGCAAATTAATAAACGTAATCCATCACATAAACAGAACCAATGACAAAAACCACATGATTGATTATCTCAATAGATGCAGAAAAGGCCTTCAATAAATTCAACACCCCTTCATGCTAAAACCTCTCAATAAACTAGGTATTGATGGAATGTATCTCAAAATAGTAAGAGCTATTTATAACAAACGCACAGCCAATATCATACTGAATGGGCAAAAACTGGAAGCATTCCCTGTGGAAACCGGCACAAGACAAGGATGCCTTCTCTCACCACTTCCATTCAACATAGTATTGGACGTTCTGGCCAGGGCAATCAAGCAAGAGAAAGAAATAAAGAATATTCAAATAGGAAGAGAAGAAGTCAAATTGTCTCTGTTTGCAGGTGACATGATTGTATATTTAGAAAACCCCATTGTCTCAGCCCCAAATCTCCTTAAGCTGAGAAGCAACTTCAGCAAAGTCTCAGGATACAAAATCAGTGCAAAAGTCACAAGCATTCCTATACACCACGAATAGACAAACAGAGAGTCAAATCATAAGTGAACTCCCATTCAAAATTGCTACAAAGAGAGTAAAATACCTAGGAATACAACTCACAAGGGATGTGAAGGAGAACTACAAATAACTGCTCAAGGAAATAAGAGAGGACACAAACAAATGGAAAAACATTCCATGCTCATGGATAAGAAAAATCAATATCATGAAAATGGCCACACTGCCCAAAGTTATTTACAGATTCAATGCTATCCCCATCAAAGCACAATTGACTTTCTTCACAGAATTAGAAAAAACTACTTTAAATTTCATATGGAACCAAAAAAGGGTCCACATAGCCAAGACAATCCTATGCAAAAAGAACAAAGCTAGAGGCATCATGGTACCTGACTTCAAACAATATTACTAAGCTATAGCAACCAAAACAGATATATAGACTAATGGAACAGAACAGAGACCTCAGAAATAACACTGCACATCTACAACCACCTGATCTTTGACAAATCTGACAAAAACAAGCAGTGGGGAAAGGATTCCCTATTTAATAAATGGTGTTGGGAAAACTTGCTAGCCATATGCAGAAAACTGAAACTGGACCCCTTCCTTACAACTTATACAAAAATTAACTCAAGATGGATTAAAGACTTAAATGTAAGACCTAAAACCATAAAAACTCTAGAAGAAAACCTTGGCAATGCCATTCAGGAAATAGGCATGGGCAAAGACTTCATGACTAAAATGCCAAAAGCAATGGCAACAAAAGCCAAAATTGACAAATAGGATATAATTTAACTAAAGAGCTTCTGCACAGCAAAAGAAACTATCATCAGAGTGAAGAGGCAACCTACAGAATGGAAGAAAGTTTTCTATCCATCTGACAAAGGCCTAATATCCAGAATCTACAAGGAACTTAAACACATTTACAAGAAAAAAAAATCAAAACATGAATGAAGGATATGAACAGACACTTCTCAAAAGAAGACATTTATGTGGGCAAAAAATATATGAAAAAAACATCATCACTGGTTATTAGAGAAATGCAAATCAAAAACAACAATGAGATACCATCTCACACCACTTAGACAGCAATCATTAAAAAGTCAGGAAACAACAGATGCTGGAGAGGATGTGGAGAAATAGAACACTTTTACACTGTTGGTGGGAGTGTAAACTAGTTCAACCATTGTGGAAGACAGTGTGGCAATTCCTCAAGGATCTAGAACCAGAAATACCATTTGACCCAGCAATCCCATTACTGGATATATACCCAAAGGATTATAAATCATTCTACTATAAAGACACATGCACATGTATGTTTATTGCAGCACTATTTGCAATAGCAAAGACTTAGAACCTATCCAAGTGCCAATGAATAATAGACTGGATAAAGAAAATGTGACACATATACACCATGGAATACTATGCAGCCATAAAAAAAGATAAGTTCATGTCCTTTGCAGGGACATGGATGAAGCTGGAAACCATCATTCTCAGCAAACCAACGCAGAAACAGAAAACCGCACACTGCATATTCTCAGTCATAAGTGGGAATTGAACAATGAGAACACATGAACACAGGGAGGGGAACATCACACACCAGGCCCTGTCTCTGGCTCCGGGCAAAGGGAGGGATAGCACTCAGAGAAATGTCCAATATAGATGACAGGTTGATGGGTGCAGCAAACCACCATGGCATGTGTATAACTATGTCGCAAACCTGCATGTTCTGCACATATCCCAGAACTTAAAGTATCATAAAAAATTATTTTTCTTTATGTAAATGTATTAAGCAAAAACTGAGTCAATTTCAGAAAAAAAAGATAGTATTGGTAATACTAAGATGAGGCAAAAAGTGAAGAGGAAACAGAAATGACTAAGGATTGGCAAACATTGGCATAGAATAATAAGAAACTTGACCAAGTTGTCTAAAGGAGATTCTGGCAACTAACTTATTAGCTAACCTTGGGCCCATCACTAAATGATTCTGGTTTCAGTTTTCATATCCTCTAATTGAACAGCTTGAGCTAAATAATCTCTAAGATATTTTTTAGGAATAAACTCCAGAATATAATTATAATGTTAGTAAAGATGAAGGTGAGGGTAAGATTAAGATAAATTTTATTGGCTGGAAATATGTCTTCAGGCCAATTAGATTTTGTGCCTTTGATTTTTGGGTGAGTCTCTCCAGAGGCACAGTGATCAAGTCAGTTACATGTATTATTTGTGTATTCCCTCTCTCTTTTTATGACTTTTTCTTCTCCTTGGTCTCTTCTCTTTCAAGTTGCCAATTTCTTCTTGATTCTCCAGTCTACCCAGACAGCCAGCCCAATCTGAGGTTTCTAGGGTGGGTCTAACTTCTGTCTTTCTTACTGTTCTTTCTAATCAGAGTGCACCCATATTGGTGAACTGGCACTACTGGGCTTATTTCTGCCCCCATACCTCCATGTTTTTTTGTTTAGTTTAGTTAAAGGAATTCTCTGTGTTCCAGGGCGAATCCTGATGCAGTTTCAACACAGCCTCCAGGTATGGAATGGCAAAATATTTGCCAGAAATACCCCCTGATGCTTTTGGCATTCAGTCAGGCTGTACCTCTGAAAGACTCACTGTACAATGTAAAGTAAGCCCATTTTCCATTCACATATTTAACTGTACTTTTCTCTTCCACATTTTTAGTCAAAGATTGATTTTTGGTACTGGGTATTCATACAAATTCACTCCACTTTCGATTGAGATCAATGTGAGTTTCCACAACTACATTGTTTTTCATCTAGCTATGCTATTATATGTGATTTTGTTTCTACCACATTAGAGAGTTGTTATTTCTTCTTGGTTGGCTGGCTTCCCAGTAGATCCAGATATTGAAAAACAGGTTAGATTAGTTTAGTCCATGTCTGTCAAGCTCAAGTTCTTTAGGTGGAGGAAATGATTTAAATAAATCTCACTCATTTTCAAACAGCTCAGTCAAAGGCTGCTTACAGAATAAGGCCTGTCAATTTCAAAATTACTATCATAAATGCATACCATGGAAGTCTGCTGCCAAATTTGAAAATTTACTTTAAGTGTCTGTTTGCCAAATCTAAATGCCAGCCTTTTCATCGCCATTTAATAAAAAAAAATACTAGAATATGAAAATTCAGTGAGAACTATTTCTGCTTACTTTATTTGTCTATACATGTGATTTTATTTATATTTAAGAAAAATATTGCAAGTATCAATCACCCAAAATACACAATTTGTATGAGGATCACCTCCAAAAGACACTGGCTGTGGAAAAAGTAGTCTCTTTCCCTTTTATATATTATGTGATGCTAACGTTAATTGTTCTTCAATTGTAGCTGGACTAGCAGAGAAAGTGTACTAAGGTAGGTGTTAGGAAAAGTGGAATTTGGGAGACTGTTGTTATACTCAGTTACAATGGGTTTAAGATACTACAAATTTGGTTTAGTTGTTATTATAATTATTTTCTTTTTTTTAAATTTTAGCCCATTGGTCATAGAAAAGGATTATCTGGGACTGTTTGGCGAACTCAGAGAATTAAAGAGAAGATTAGGAAGGTTATTTTTCTCCAAGTACATTAATAATAAAATAACAATGACTAACGGCTTAGTTACGATTATCTGTGCTTTCAGTCTCATTCCTTTTTTGGATGAATGTGAAGCAAAGTTAAAGTAGAAAGCCAAGAAAAGAGTCATTTATTTGCTGCAGTTAGGTGAATTATATACTATGCTACAGACCTTATACTCTGACTTCTAGGCTTGATTCTGTGGGCCTGGGAGGCTGATAGAGATTAGTAAGTTTGGCATTTCCGGGGACAAATGATACAGTGATTCAAAATGCACATCCTAAATATTATCTTGGTCAGGTCACTTCACCTCCCTTAGTCTCAGTTTTCTCATTAGTAAAATAGGAAAATAATACTCCCGTGTAGGGGGTGCTTAGCATAAAGATTAAAGTTGATGTATATGAAATGCATGATACTTGGCAATGTCAATATTTAAAAAATGTTCATTGTAATAATTCATATTAAGTAAGAGTAAGCTATAAGTTTAGCCTGTATTATTTGTAGATGTTAGCTGTAATAATGATCATTGTTCAAATCAAAGCCAATTCCTAGTTCTTAGCCTTATGGTAGGACATTTTTCTCTGCTACTGTAATAGTGTCGGAACCATAAACCTTCCTTTTAATTATATATTATGCAAGTGGAATAATTAGTAATGGCTTTATAAAGATTACAAATCTACTTATAAAATAAATCAACCACATAGGAATACCTTCATTATCCATTCTCTTACACTGGGACCTAATTATTTTTAAGGCTCCTAATATAATTTCAGTTCTATGAAAACCAACTAACAACTTCTAATAATGCATTTGATTCACAGTTGTTCATTTGCATTACCATGGATAGTTAATAAATAGAACAGAAAGCTTTCTCTTCCTAGGACTTATTAGTCTCCTTGATTCATAATTATTAACAGTCTATAAAGTACAATATATAGTTTAATTGCAAGATGTCATAATCACAGTCCTAAGATCTTATGATAAAGATAATAAAGGAAACTGCAAGACTGATTCCACCATATTGCATAAAGGTACCATGAAAGCTCCACAAAGGTAGGGATCTCTATTTTGTTAACTTCTGTACTCCCAGGGCTTAAAACAATTACTGGCATGGAATAAGCATTGAATAAATATTTGTTGAATAACTGAGCTAGACTTATTATGATATCAAGAAGCAGGGTTTTTTAAATAAATGTTTTATGTTTAAGTTTTGTGTCTGAAAGCCACACCAGATAATACATAAATTTGATATTATCACTTAAAGAATCATTGAATAAAAATGCACCTTTGTGACTAATTCAAAAAACTCCTAGATCTGATGAATGAATTCAGTAAAGTCTCAGGATAGAAAATTAATGTGCACAAATCAGTAGCACTGCCTTACACCAACAATGACCAAGCTGAGATTCAAATAAAAAACTCAGTCCTTTTTACAACAGCTGCAAAAACATAAAATGAAATACCTAAGAATGAATATACTTAACTAAGGAGGTGAAAGATCTCTCTACAAGGAAAACTGCAAAACACTGCTGAAAGAAATCACAGACGACCCAAACAAATGGAAACACATCTCATGCTCATGAACGGGAAGAATCAATACTGTGAAAATGACCATGCTGCCCCAAAGCAATCTATACATTCAGTGCAATTTCCATCAAAATAACATCATCATTTTTCATAGAACTAGAAAAACAAGTCTAAAATTTATATGGAACCCAAAAACAACCCACATAACCAAAGCAATACTAAGCAAAAAGAACAAATCTGGAGGCATCACATTACCCAACTTCAAATTATGCTACAAGTTACCAAAACAGCCTGGTACTGGCATGCAAATAGGCATGTAGACCCATGGAACAGAATAGCAAACCCAGAAATAAAGCCATATATGTACAGCCAACTGATTTTCAACAAAGCATAAAAAACATAAATTGGGGCAAGGACATCCTATTCAATAAATGGTGCTGGAAAAACTGACAAGCCACATGTAGAAGAATGAAACTGGAACCCCATCTCTCACCTTATACAAAAATCAACTCAAGATGGATCAAAGACTAAAATCTAAGTCCTGAAACCATAAAAATTCTAGAGGATAACATCGAAAAAAATCTTCTGGACATTGGCTTAGGAAAAGAATTCATGACTAAGACCCCAAAAGCAAATGCAACAAAAACAAAAATAAATAAATGGAACCTAATTAAACTAAAAAGCTTCTGCACAGCAAAAGAAATAATCAGCAGAGTAAAAAGACAACCCACAAAGTGGGAGAATATATTCACAAACTATGCAACTGACAAAGGACTAATATCCAGAATCTACAAGGAACTCAAACAAATCAGCAAGAAAAAAAATAAATAAATAATCCCACCAAAAAGTGGGCAAAGGACATGAATAGATAATTCTCAAAAGAAGATATACAAATGGCCAAAGAACATATGGAAAAATGCTCAACACCAGGGAAATGCAACTTAAAACCACAATGGGATACCACCTTACTCCTGCAAGAATGGTCACAATTTAAAAATCAAAAGACAATAGATGTTGGCATGGATGTGGTGAAAAGGGAACAGTTTTACATTGCTGGTGGGAATGTAAATTAGTACAACCACTATGGTAAATAATATGGAGATTCCTTAAATAATTAAATGTAGAACTACCATTGGATCCAGCAATCCCATTACTGGGTATCTACCTAAGGAAAATAAGTCATTATATGCAAAAGACAGATGTACACACATATTTTTGGCAGCACAGTTGGCAATTGCAAAGATGTGAAACCAACATAAGTGTCCATCAACCAATGAGTGGGTAAAGAAAATGTGGTATATATACACCATGGAATACTGCTCAGCCATATAAAAGAATAAAATAATGTCTTTTGCAGCAAAGCTGGATGCCATTATTCTAAGTGAAGTAATTCAGGAATGGAAACCCAAATATCGTATGTTCTCACTTTTAAGTGGGAGCTAAGCAATGAGGATGCAAAGGCATAGGAATGATACAATAGGCTTTAGGGATTTGGCGGGGGTGGATCTTGGGAGGCAGGTGAGGGACAAAAGACTACCTATTGGGTACAGTGTACACTGCTCAGGTGACGGGTGCCCTAAAATCTCAGAAATCACTACTAAAGAGCTTATCCATCCATCACTTCATAGCCTTTTAGCTGAGATCAAGTGTAGAATTTATCCATCTAACTAAAAACCACCTGTACCCCAAAAACTGTTGAAATGAAAATAAAAAGTAAAAAAAAAAAGCACCTTTGTGATACAAAAGCGTTTTTTAAAAGCATGACTTTATCTACCTGAAATAAATTATAGCAGCACAGATCTTCTCTGGAGAAATAATAAAATATAAGTAATTTTAAAGTATTCAATTTAAATTTATGTTGGCATATGCTCTCTCTCTCTCTATATATATATAACATACATGTATATTTAGTATGTATTTGTGTAATGTGTGTATGGAGAATATACAATATATGATATGTATCTATATATAGATATGTATATGTATGTCTGTTGTTATATACACATACATATTAAATACCTATGCATATTAGCCAGCTACTTGATGGTGTGAAGATACTCTCTAAATATGCATTTATTTGAAGCAATTTATCATTGTGCCTGGTATGTGGTAGGTGCTCAATGAATATTTATTGACTAAATGTATCTGACTTAATAAAATGTTCTCCTATATGTGTGTATGCATTCTGTTCTTAATACATCTATTTATAATACATATAAATTTTCTAGTGTATTTGGAATACACAGTAAATCAAATAATTTTACAAGTAAAACTGAATACTCTGAAACACAGGACACATTATATTAACCAAATTATTTAAATCCTAGATTTTTTAGCCTCTAGGACCTAGAGTGTGAATTCATAAGTTTATTTTTAAGGATAAAATGTATAAATAATAAAATTAACATCTTTACTGTGTTAATTTTTAAAAGCCGGCAAGAATCTCTTCATTCTAGACCACTGAATATAACTTAAGAGAAATATTTAATTGCTCATACATTTTATTTTTAGTTTTATTATTTATTTTATTGTTTTATTATTTATTATTTATTTTTATTTTCACTCCCTTATGAGTGAAAATATTCCAATTATCTTATTCCAACATTAGGGAACAAATTTAGATTATTTTTATCTGAATATTTTGTTATAGCCATAGCATTCTAGAGTCCTTGAAAGCTTAGGTAGAGCAAGTAAAGACATTCAAGCTGTTTTTAGTGTGTCTAGTTGGATTAAAGCAAATGACAGAATTAATTATTATCTTTCCTTTTGAGGGGTGGGGCTCTGCAACTCTAAATGTTATACATTTTAGATCTAAATAAAACTATGCTTTTGATGTTCTTGGTAACTCTAGATTAAGGAAATTGTTCTCTAAATGTAGCATTGCTCAGATTGTCAGCTGCTGAAGCGAGAGAATTGCATAGTATTCTTAAACCTACAGTAAGAGTAAAAAATTATGGAAAACAGGGGAAGTTTATATTATAATCAGTTATCTTTACCTTACTCTCTCTCCCTTTCATAGTATTAAAAAAAAAAAAAAAAAGCCAGGTGTGTGGTTCACACCTGTAACCCCAGGACTTTGGGAGGCTGAAGCGGTGGGGGGGCTCACCTGAGGTCTGGGGTTTGAAACCAGCCTGACCAACATGACGAAAACCTATCTCTACTAAAATACAAAAATTAGCCAGGAGCAATAGCAGGTGCCTATAATCCCAGCTACCTGGGAGGCTGACGGAGGAGAATCACCTGAACCCAGGAGGTGGAGTTTGCAGTGAGCCAAGATTGTACCACTACACTCCTGTCTGGGCAACAGAGTGAGACTCCATCTAAAAAAAACAAATTAGCTACTACTGTGGAGGAAAAAAAAAAAATCGATTTTTTTCAAATTTGGCCAGGGTGTGTGTGTGTCTTCTGTGTATCATGTATGCACACATATAAGAAGTTGGGGGTTATGTTTCTCCATACCACCCAAACCCCATGGGCACTGACAATATATCTCAGCGTTTACATTAGAAAATGGTGGGACTTTTCTAATCTACACAGCACCATCTTGGAATCTGGATTTCTTGGTAGTCTATAGTAGTCAACTGCTTCAGGATAGGAAGTCAGTTTTTTAAACTGATGTCACCTGATAGTCTATCGTTATCCTGAGTGAAAAAAATCTGTTTGGCAGAAATTAATATGATGAGTTCACAATTTAATCACAGGTTACAGTTCAAAAGTGTATGCGTGAGTTTGCTATCTGAACACAGAACAAACATTTTTCTCAGAGAGACAAGTTTTCTAATATGAAGACTGATAATAGTAGTGGTATGAAAGTGGAGATCTTTAGGGACAGATAGCTTAAGCACTTAAGATAACAGCATTAGGCCAGGCGTGGTGGCTCATGCCTGTAATCCCAGCACTTAGGGAAGCTGAGGTTGACGGATCACGAGGTCAAGAGATCAAGACCATCCTGGCCAATATGGTGAAACCCTGTCTCTACTAAAAATACAAAAATTAGCTGGGCATGGTGGCGCACGCCTGTAGTCCCAGCTACTCGGGAGGCTGAGGCAGAAAAATCGCTTGAACCAGGAGGCAGAGGTTGCAGTGAACTGAGATCGTGCCACTGCACTCCAGTCTACTGATAGAGTGAGACTCAGTCTCAACAACAACAAAAAGATAACAGCATTAAATATTGGGCTGTCTTATAGATGATTGTGTGATCATAAAACCTGAGCAAAGATTGCATTGTTGAATTTTTCCTCATCTACCTTTGGTCTTTGATGCTAGTGACCTTTGGATGGGGTTTTTGTGTGAATGTCCTTTTTGTTGATGTTTATGCTATTCCTTTCTGTTTGTTAGTTTTCCTTCTAACAATCAGGCCCCTCTGCTGCAGGTCTGCTGGAGTTTGCTGGAGATACACTCCAGACCCTGTGTGCCTGGGTATCACCAGCACAGGCTGCAGAACAGCACAGATTGCTGCCTGTTCCTTTCTCTGGAAGCTTTGTCTCAGAGGGGCACCCACCAGATGCCAACCAGAGCTCTCTTGTATGAGGTGTTTGTCGACCCTGCTGGGAGGCGTCTCCCACTCCGGAGGCACAGGGGTCAGGGACCCACTTGAGGAGGCAGTCTGTCCCTTAGCAGAGCTCAGGCACTGTGCTGGAAGATCTGCTGCTCTCTTCAGAGCCAGTAGGCAGGAATGTTTAAGTGTCCTGAAGCTGTGCCCACAGCTGCCCGTTCCCCCAGGTGCTTTGTCCCAGGAAGATGGGAGTTTTATCTATAAGCCCCTGTCTGGGCTGCTGCCTTTCTTTCAGAGATGTCCTGCCTAGAGAGGAGGAATCTAGAGAGACACTCTGGCTACAGCGGCTTTGCTGAGCTGCAGTGGGCTCCACCCGGTTCAAATTTCCCAGAAGCTTTGTATACACTGTGAGGGGTAAACCATCTACTCAAGCCTTAGTAATGGCGGATGCCCCTCCCTGAACCAAGCTCAAGCATCCCAGATGGACTTCAGACTGTTGTGCTGGCAGCGAGAATTTCAAGCCAGTGGATCTTAGCTTGCTGATCTCCTGAGCTAGACCACTTGGCTCCCTGGCTTCACTGCCCCTTTCCACGGGAGTGAACAGTTATGTCTCGCTGGCATTCCAGGGGCCACTAGGGTATGAAAAAACTCCTGCAGCTAGCTCAGTGTCTGCCCAAATGGCTGCCCAGTTTTGTGCTTGAAACCCAGGACCCTGGTGGTGTAGGCATCCAAGGGAATCTCCTGGTCTGTGGGTTGCAAAGACCATGGGAAAAGCGTATTATCTGTGCCGGAATGCCCTGTTCCTCATACGACAGTCCCTCACAGCTTCTCTTGGCTAGGGGAGGGAGTTCCCTGACCCCTTGCACTTCCTGGGTGAGGCAACGCCCTGCCCTTCTTCTGCTCACCCTCAATGGGCTGCACCCACTGTCTAACCAGTCCCAGTGAAATGAGCTGGGTACCTCAGTTGGAAATGCAGAAATCACCTGCCTTCTGTGTTGATCTCACTGGGAGCTGCAGAGCGGAGCTAGTCCTATTCAGCCATCTTTCCAGACACCTCAAGAAAAATTTTGTATCACTACTACAAATAGAAAACCCAAATTGTTTGGCATGAATAGAAAGTAACAGTAAATATAAACACGACAGAGTAAAAATAATAAAACATGGTAGTATATTCTAGCTAGTATATTACCTGATGAAAACTTTTTACAGGGGTCTGCTCTACCTTGGCAAAATGAAAAATTAGAGAAATTTAGAGACAACACCAAACTGAGACGTCCTCCTTGAGATAATCACAAAGATTAAATGTTGCTTAGGAGGAAATCACTTTGTCATTATGTGATTCAATGCTAATTAATGCCATATCCATGGACATGAAATCATGTCTCATGCTTCCTAATGTTATCTCAGGTATTACCAGTGGTGATACATTTCTGGAGACACTGCTCAGTGGTATAACATGTGGTAGTAAACTGAGTCATACAACATTTTACTGTTAGTTATATTTAAATTTCTATTAAAAAATGTTTTTAATTTTAAATTTCATAGGAAACACTGAATTTCAAGTCTAAAAAAAATTAATTACTTGATTTGAATGATTTAGTGCTAATTTAAAAGTCTTTTAATTACAACCCGAGAAGAATTTAGGAATCAAAGCCATCTGACTTGTGATTATCTCTATCTCCTGTTAGGAGTTTGATCTTATATTAATTGATTTTTGTCTTTCAAAGCATCTAGCATTGGTGGCCCTTGTCCAGGGGTCTCACTGTGGTGGGGGTGATGATTACTGACCAGGCTATGATCTAGTATAGACAAATATTCACACTCTATGCTCTTAGGGTCTAGCCTCTGCTTGGCTCCATGTTGTACAGCTGAGAGTAGTGCAAGCTGTCCAATGATGAGATAGAATAAAAATATATCTCAACAACTGAAATATCTGATTACCCAAAATGATTTCATATGGAAAAATAATTACTATATATAGAGGACATTTTATTCCAGTGACTTGAAGGATACTGAATTATTTGAAATTATGGACTAGATACCCTGCTATGGTCTGAATATGGTCCCCTAAAGTCATGTTGGAAACTTAATCCCCAATCTAGCAGTATTAGGAGGTGGGGCGTTAGGGGAAGTATTTATGTCATAAGGACTTCACCGTTATTAATGGTTGAATGCCATTTTAAAGGGGTTTGAGGGAGGAAATTCATCCTTCTTATGCCCTTAAGCCTTCTACCATGTTAAGATACAGAAAGATACCAATGCCTTAATCATGAACTTCCTAGCCTCTAGAACAGCAAGAAATAAATCCCTATTCTTTGTAAATTATCATTTCCAGTATTATGTTATAGTAACACAAAACAAAGACACACTCTAATACTAACTCTCGACTGATTACTAAATTCCAGAAATCAGCTCTTTGGTTCAACATATAATCAAGCCAACCCCAGAAGACATGGCCTTCTACCTCCAGGGCCAACACTGGCCAAACTTTCCCCACCTCATGCCTTCTTTCTACCCTTGTGGGTTAGTGAGTGTCTCCCTACCAAAAATAATAATAATAATAATAATGATAAGCCTAGTGAGTTAAGCATATGGAAGCCTGATTGTACTATGAAGAGCATTTACTTTGGAGTCAGAGACTCAAGTTTGAATAGTTACTTAACTTCACTGCTTAACAACTACGAAGGCTGGGTGAAATCACTCAACATAGCATGTTTCCTCTCTAAGAAACAAGGGATAATTATACTTTAGTCATAAATTGTTATGAGAGTTCAACTGAGTTAACATTTCAGGTTAGTTGGATTTGACTAAATATTGGTTTAATTCATGTGTTCATTCATTAAAATTTTAATCATTCTCTAAAGTTCTTTCTTCTCTATTCTCCCACAATAATACTGTAAATACCTCTGCTAAACTTGAGCTCTAGAAAGTACTTTAAAAAAATAAAGCATATAATTAGGTTTAAATAGTTTACAATTTAAAGAACAGGGGGAACTAAACTGATGAAACCTATTTTTTAATTTTTTTTTTTTTTTTTTTTTTGAGACAGAGTCTTGCCCTTTCACCCAGGTTGGAGTGCAGTGGCACAATCTCGGCTCACTGCAACCTCCACCTCCCAGGTTCAAGCGATTCTCCTGCCTCAGCCTCCCGAGTACCTGGGATTACAGGTGCCCACGACAATGCCCAGCTAATTTATGTTTTTTGTTTTTGTTTTTCTGAGACAGAGTATTGCTCTATCGCCAAGGCCAGAGTGCAGTGGTGTGATCGCTGCACTCACTGAAACCTCTACCTTCCGGGTTCAAGCGATTCTCCTGCCTCGGTCTCCCTGTAGCTGGGATTACAGGTGTCCGTCATCACGCCCAACTAGTTTTTGTATTTTTAGTAGAGACGGGGTTTCACCATGTTGGCCAGGCTGGTCTCAAACTCCTTACCTCCACCCGCCTCAGCCTCCCAAAAGTGCTGGTATTACAGGCGTGAACCACAGCACCCAGCATCCAGATTTTTTTAAAGTGATTTTTCTTGAGCTTTGAGAAAATATGATTTATGAGCAATAAACCAATAAAAAGACTATACAAAAGTAGATGATGTTTCAAAATACTATTAAGCTAGACTAAAGTACTTAATAAAATAGTTGAATTTACTCTTATATATAATATAAATCTCAGCAAACTGAATCTTTTCAATAAGATATAAAGGGACTATAGACTATTCCTAGCATAGTTCAGCTTAGTTGCTGGTTTGGAGAGATAGAAAAGAGTGCTTTAGGCCAGGCACGGTGGCTCAAGCCTTTAATCCCAGAACTTTGGGAGGCTGAGGCGGGTGGATCACGAGGTCAAGAGTTTGAGACCAGCCTGGCCAACATGGTGAAACCCTGTCTCTACTAAAAATACAAAAATTAGCCGGGTGTGAGAGCAGGCACCTGTAATCCCAGCCACTCAGGAGGCTGAGGCAGGAGAACAGCTTGAACCCGGGGGGCAGAGGTTGCAGTGAGCCAAGATCACGCCACTGCACTACAGCCTAGGACAGGGCAAGACCCCCAAAAAAAAAAAAAAAAAAAAAAGAGTGCTTTAGGATGAGGATGTTGTTTGAATGTTATATACACACATATACATACACATATATACACACACACACTATATATATAGTGTGTGTGTAAAATGGACCAAGCAATAAGGAACCTTCAGCCAAGTATACTCTTAAAACCAAGTAAAATTTAATTGCATAACTTCAGTTATAGTTGTCTTTCCTAATATTTGATATTCAGGCTGTAAAATGTTTCTTTACATTGTAAAACTATGTTACCTCTCTGCAACATCTCAGAAAAAAACACCGAAAGATCAATCTGCCCGTGTCTCTTCTTCCTGTGTAAACAGCTCTTTCTAGATAACCGTGTTTATCAGTCTGATTTTACTTTTCTGTTTGTACTAAATCTTCTGTTTAAATCAAGTCTTAAACCACCTCTGTGTTTGTTTGAATTCCAAAGTTGAATAACTATAGCTTTTATGCATAAATAACCAAAGGAGTGTTTCTCAAAATGTGTTGTCCTGATTGTTTTCATTAGAATCAGCTGGAATGACTGTTAAACGGGTAATTTCCTGGGCTCCACCACCCCAGTCCTACTGTAATAGAATAATGGCCCTCAAATATGTCCATATCCTAATCCCCAAAACCACAGCCTATGTTGTGGTACCTGGCAAAGGAGAATTAAAGTTGCGGATGGAATAAAAGTTGCTAATCAGCTGGCCTTAAAATAGGGAGATTAAAGCTGGGCACAGTGGCTCACACCTGTAATCCCAACACTTTGGGAGGCCAAGACGGGAAGATTGCTGGAGCCTAGGAGTTAGAGACCAGCCTGGGCAACATTGTGAGATCCCTCTACAAAAACTAACTAAATAAATTAAGGAGATTCACCTAGGTTATCCAGATGGATCTAATGTAATCAGAAGCGTCCTTAAAGTAGAATAGGAGGCAGAAGACGAGAACCAGTCAGAGAAAAATGCGGCTGCAGAAAAAAGGCACAGAGCTGCCATGTGATGGCTTTCAAGGAGAGTGAGACCCACGAGCTGAAGAATGTGGGTGCCCTCTGGAAGCAAGAAAAGTGATTCTCCTCTAGAGCCTCCAGAAAGGAACACAGCCCTCCTGACATCGTGATTTTAACCCAATGAGACCCGTTCACTTCTAACTACAGAAATGTGAGGTAATAAATTTGTGTTATTTAAGCCACTAAGTTTGTGGTAATTCATGAAAACAGCAATAAGAAACTAAAAATATGCACTAAATCAAAGTCTCTGAATATAAGATCAAGGAATGTGCTTTCTTATCAATTCCCCAGGTGAATCTTTTGTACTCTAACATTGGAAAACAACTGGTCTTGAGGGGTTTAAAAAACAAATTGAAGATATTGTAAAGGAAAGATAAATTTCTTACCTTTATAATGTAGGCAAAAAAAAAAAGAGAGAGACAAGAATAGTTAGGCTTCTGTTTGGAAGACCTACAAAGTTGGGAAAGTTAAGAAATAGTTAAATAAGTTAACTTGTTCAACGATATATACTGAACACTGAACACTCCTTACAATGATTATTACATTTTTAAGTATAAGATATAGATTCTTTATTCTTTATTCAAGTACTATAGTTTCTAAAAGAGAGAAAATGTTGGCTGGAATACATTAATGATAGTTGGAATAAGTGGATTTTCAATGGTAAGTGGAATTGAACACAAATGAAGTATTAGTGAAGAAAATATTTACAAAAGCAAAGATACCATGTAAAACCTAAAATGGTGCATTTTTGAAGGACCATAAAGCTAACTTAATTAACATGAGAAGCCATGAGGAGCTATGAGAAGTCAGTGGCTAGCCTAGGAAATTCTAGGGAGTAAAGGTGGATGGTTAGTGTGGACACTGATTATAGAAAGCTTTATAAGGCAAAGATTTTTGCCTAAACTATGGACAAATAGTTATTGAATAGAATACTGTTGAGTGTTTTTAAACATGGTTACCTGATTAAAAAAAAAAAAAAAAAAACAGTCTTTAAGAAAAATTGATCTTTTGGTGCCATGTACAACAAATAAAGGAATGAACTAATGTGACTACTTAGGATGC
>NW_012115488.1:5808099-5872069 GCF_000951035.1 Colobus angolensis palliatus
TCCACCTCACAGGTTCACATGATTCTCCTGCCTCAGCCTCCCAAGTAGCTGGGATTATAGGCGCACACCACCACGCTTGGTTAATTTTTTGTATTTTTAGTAGAGACAGGGTTTCACCATGTTGGCCAGGCTGGTGTCGAACTCCTGAGCTCAGGTGATCTGCCTTCCTCAGGTTCCCAAGGTCCTGGGATTACAGGCATGAGCCACTGCACCCAACCTACATTTTTTTTTAAATGACAGACACTATATTAGAGGTGAAGATATCAATATGAACTCATATGTAGCTTAATATAAATACAAATGGATACATGTAGAAATAGGGATTTCTATATGTATCCTTGGTTTAGTATACATACATGTATTTCCTTGCTTTTTCAGTTGAGAGGGCCTAAAAGAAACTATACCCCAATAGCAGTGGGCACACCCAGTGCTCAAATCTTGATTGCTGATAAAATTCTCCAGTAAAAGGAAACAGAAATCCTTGGAGAAATAATTGAGTCAAAACTGTGGCAATATAGTAGAAAAATGTCCTTCCCCATCAAGAGGTCCATATTCTAATTCCCAGAAACTCTGTATATGTCACATTAAATGGTTAAGAGGAATTAAGATAGCAGATGGATTATTATTATTTCTTTCTTTAGAGAAAGGGTCTCACTTTCATCCTCAGGCTTGTCTCAAATTCCTGGCTTCATGTAATCCTCTGGCCTTGGCCTCCCAAAGTGTTGGGATTACAGGTGTTAGTCAACACACCCAGCTCTAGCAGATGGATTTTAAGTTGATAATTAGCTGACTCTAATATAGGGAAATTATTGTGGATTTTGTTAGGTGGGCCAGTGTAATCACAAGAGTCCTTAAGTATGGAAGAGGGAGGCAGAAGAGGGGAACCAGAGAGATGACAGCATGAGAAGGAATCAACTTGATATTGCTGGCTTTGAAAATGGAAGAATGGAGGCCATGTGAGGTGGCTCACACCTGTAATCCCAGCACTTTGGGAAGCCAAGGTGGGAGGATTGCTTGAGCCCAGGAGTTCAAGATCAATTTGGACAACATAGTGAGACAAAAAAAAAACTAGCCAGGCATGGTGGCATGCACCTGTAGTCCCAGCTACTCGGGAGGCTGAGAGGCTGAGGTGGGAGGATAGTCTGAGCCCAGAAGTCAAGGCTGCAGTGAGCCAAGGTTGCACCACTGCCCTCCAGCCTGAGTGACAGAGCAAGACTCTGGGGGAAAAAAAAAAAAGAAGAGAATGGAGGACTGGGACCATGATCCAAGGATGTTAGAAGGCTCCAGAAGATGGAAAAAGTAAAAAACAAAATTTCCCTTTGAGCCTCCAGAAAGAATGCAGCTCTTCATACACCTCAATTTTAGCCTGATGAGACCCATTTTGGAATTCTTACCATCAGAATTACAAGATAATGAATTTGTGTTGTTTCAAGCTGCTAAGTTGATGGTAACTTGTTACAATAACAATGGGAAACCAATACAGGCAGGAAATATACAAGATGACCCTAGAGCATCTTATAGTACCAGAATGTAAGGAAATGTTTAAAAGAAAAAAAAAAAAAAACATATCAATGGGGTACGTCAAAGGGACATAGCAGCTGAGTGAAAGAGCTTCCAATGGCTAAAGCTGGAACAATTTGAGGAATAATGTAAATAACAGCATTGTATTATAACCCAAAGTATAATATAAATATCCCTGAGTTCACACTGATATAAATAAATAATTGACTAAATAGGCAAGAATAGACCAATTTCTATGTAGAAATTCAAGTAATTCCTGAAGAAACTCTCTTCTCAGAGGGGAGCATAACTACCCACTTCTTAAGTGTGGGCTGCATATAATAGCTTCCTTCCAAAGAATACAGTACAGAAAGGGAGAAAGAAAATAACTTTACAATGGAAAAGCTAACAAACACCACCTCAGCCAGGTGATCAAGGCTAACATTAGCAACAATAATCATGTTGACAGCATGCACTCCTGATACGATGTGATGAGAATGTCACTTTACCTCTGTAGTCTTTCTCCCCAAAACTTATAATCCCAATATAGTCATAAGAAAAACTACAAACAAATCCACTGAGAGATATTCTAAAAATACCTAAATAGTACTCCTTAAAACTGTAAAGGTCATATATAAGAAAGAAAATCTGGGAAACTATCATAGCCAAAAGAAGCTTAAGAAGACATTACAACTAAATGCAATGTAATATCCTGGGTAAGATTATGAAATAGAAAAGGCATTAGGTAAAAACAAAGGAGGAATGAATGAAGTATGAACTTTAGTTGATAATAATGCATCAGTGTTGTTTGATTAGTACTGCCAGATATACCATACTAATGTTAAGATGCTAATAATAGGATAAACTGCATGAAGGATAAAAGAGAATTCTCTATTCTCTTTGCAATTTTCTATAAATGTAAATCTCTTAAATAAAAACGTTTATTTTTAAAATGACAGAGAGATTCTAGAGGAAGAAACATTTTATGCAAGATTTTAAAGGAAATAACAACTGGGTTAGCAATTAATTAGATAAAGTAGATGAAAACTAACGAATGAGTCATATATTATGCCAAAGTTTTAGGCCCCTATTGTCAGGAGAATGTAATGCAGTGACAAAGAGAAAGCTTGCTGGTGGTTGAGCAAATAAGTTTGGGACACAACACATTTGAGACAAAAGTGGATAATCCAAGTATAAACATAATCAGCACTCAGTGATAAAGAACTGGATGTTGGGTGAACGTTTGTAAATGGAAATGTGGATGTAGATTTAGTCAATCAGTAAATATGTATGGAACCACTACTTAAAGAGCTCTGTGTGGAGTAGGGAAAGGAAATGTGTACTAAAATGCAAACCAAGGCATATATCTACATAAAATAACAAAAAAACCGTGAATAGGCTTAAATAAGAACTAGCTAAGAGTTCAGTAGACAGAGGCCCCCCGATACACACTTTCTCAGTGTGAGTGAAATCAGTAATGAAGAGATGATGCGTTCCCCAAAAATTCATATGCTGAGGTCTTCATTCCCAGTATGGCTGTATCTGGAGATGGGGCCTCTAAGGAAGTAATTCAAGTTAGATGAGGTCAGGAGTATGGAGTCGTAATCTTCTAAGATTAGTGTCTTCATAAGAAGAGATACCAGAAACCCCCCCTTCCCTCACTGCAAGGTGCACGCACCAAGAAAAAAGGCCGTGAGGGTATATGGAGACTGTAGCTAGGAAGGGAGACCTCACCAGACACCAAACTGGCCAGAAACTTGATCTTGGACTTTCCAGCCTCCAGACTGGGAGAAAATTAATTTATGTTGTTTAAGCCACCCAGCCTGCAGTATTTTGTTTTTGCATCCTGACTGCCTAATACAGATGGTTACCAGAGGGTAAACTGAAAAAATGTGAATAGTGAGAGCATGAAGTAAGACAAGGAAAAAGAAGCCTTCTTTTGTTTGTTCATAAATATTATTGAAAATTTATCTTGTGCCAGACATTGTACTAGATCCCAAGGTGAGGATAATGAACATGATACAATCTCTACCTGCACAGAACTTACATTTTTGGCATGTCACAAACAAGAAATAATAGAAAAGGCAAATATAGATCATGAGAAGTGGTATGAAGGAAGATGAAGGAAGGAAGATGGAATAAAGAATAATTATATTCAGTGCAGGTGTGTCTTGAGCAGTCAATTAAGAACTCTGAGGAGACAGCATTTAGGCTGAGACCTGAAGGATGAAAATGAGCTAGCTATGCAAAAATGCTGAGGTAAGAGCTTTGTAGGCAAAGAGAACAGGAAGTGCAAATGCCCTGGCATCAGAAAGCACCTTGGGAATTTGAAAAACAGAAGACAGGCCAATTGGATTGCCATAAAATAATTAAGTGAGAATATAAAAGGTAGAAGGTAACATTGTATAGGTATACAGGAGCCACATCATCCAGACAGGGCATTGTAAGAAGAATGGACATATTCTAAGGACAATGAGAAACCACTGAATTAATCTAAGAAAAAAATGATGTCTGATTCGTGTTTCTAAGTGATTACCGATTGCTATGTGAAGACAAATTTTTTTTTTTTTTGGAGAAGGGCAAGAGAAGAAGCAAAGAAATCTCTTTCACATAGTAGAGAAAGAGATTGTGGTGACTTAATTTCGAATGGTGGTATGTAGATAGAGGCAAAACCTGAGATATTTTTCGGTGGTAGAAACAAATGAACTAGATGATGGATTGGATGTAGGAAATTGCAGAAAGAGAAAAATTAAAGTTGATACCTGAGTGTTATTTTAGAAAATGGATGAATAATGGTGCCAAGTACTGAGATGAGAGAGAGTTGCAAATGACTAAGTTTGTGAAGAAAATCAAAAGCTCAGTTTGGGCCATTGGGCTAGAAATTAATTTTGAAAAACATGAGTAGTATATACAGTGCAAGTTACTTAAATCTATGAGACTAAATAAGATCACTTAGGGAGAAAGCTCTGATAGAACTGAAAAGAGACTAGCTCTGAGCCTTGGCAAAGAGAGAAGAAGTAACAGTGAGGTAAGAGGAAAACCAGGAGGATGATGTCACAGAGCCAAGGAAAGAAAGGCTTTAAGGAAAGTGTTTTGCTGGGTCTAATGCTACCAAGGCATCAAATGAGGTAAGAAGAGAGGAGTTGGGTTTGGCAATGCAGATACTGTGGGAGACCTTGACAAAGGCAGTTTCACTGCAGAGGTGGAAACAGAAGCTAGATTAGAATGGGGTGAATAATTAATTGGAAGAAAGAAAGAGGTGATAATGAGCATTGATAACATGCTTACGATGTTAAATAGAAGAATTAAAGTAATAGGGCAGTATCCAGAAAATAAGATGTAATCAGCAAAAGTGTGTTTACTTTTTTTTTTTTTTTTTAACATCGGGCATGTCAGATATGTTAATAGGTATGATCTACCAGAAAGGGTGAGAGTGATGCTGCTAGATAGAGGAGCAGAGGAGCAAATACTCCTAGTCCATGAGAAAGCAAGAGGGGATTAAATCCAGAGAAGAGTAGGAAGATTTGCATTTGATAATGGCAGGGATATTTCCTTCACTGTAACAAGAGGGCAAAGTCTCTGTTTGGTTAGATTTCGTGTGGGAAGATGAAGGAATTTACCTTCGATGTTTTCTATTTTCTTTTCTTTCCTTTTTTTTTTTTTGAGACAAGGTATCACTTTGTTGCACAGGCTGAAGTGCAGTGGTACAGTCATGGCTCACTGCCTCACTGCAGCCTTCACAAACCTAGTCATTTGAACTCCTGGGTTCAGGGAATCCTCCTCAGCCTCCAGCGTAGCTGGGACTACAAGCATGCTTCACCATGCCTGGCTAATTTTATTTTTCTAATAGACACAGGATGATGCTATGTTGACTAGGCAGGTCTGGAACTCCTAGGCTCAAGCGATCTTCCCACCTTAGCCTCCCAAAGTGCTAGGATCACAGGCTTTAGCCACTGTGCCCAGCAGATACCTTCTATTTTCTCAGTTAAGCAGGGAAGGTGTGTGAAGGGTGAAGTGCAGGTTTTCAACCGTCATCTGAGAAAGTCAAAGCAAATTTGCTAGAAAAACATACAAGAATGGTAGGCAGTATTGAATGGCTAGTTGAAGTTTTTGTGATGAATTTCAAGTGTTATCAGTCACCCTAGTATTTTCCACCAATGTTCAGCTACTGAAGTTCAAACAAGGAAAACAGTAGTTTGGAGATTACAATAGGGCTAAAGAAATGCAGCAATGGAAGACTCAGGTAAGTGAATTAGAAGAACAGGAGGTGATGGTCACAAAGTAGGATGCTTCAAATAGAGAATTAGGAGGTGGTTTCATTAGTGGTGATAAGTTCCAGTGGTTTTGTCATACGTGGCAAAGGTGGGGTAGAGGAAAACAGTGAAAGAGGAGAGGTCGGCCAGGCGCGGTGGCTCATGCCTGTAATCCCAGCACTTTGGGAGGCCGAGTAGTGTGGATCACGAGGTCAGGAGATCGAGACCATCCTGTCTAACACAGTGAAACCCCGTCTCTACTAAAAAAAAAAAAAAAAATGCCGGGCGTGGTGGCGGGCGCCTGTAGTCCTAGCTACTCGGGAGGTTGAGGCAGGAGAATGGCGTGAACCTGGGAGGCAGAGGTTACAGTGAGCCAAGATCGCGCCACTGCACTCCAGCCTGGGTGACAAAGTGAGACTCTGTCTCAAAAAAAAAAAAACAAAAAAACAAAGGAGAGGTCAAGGAACAGAGAAGCTAAAGCTCAGAGTGTTTCATCTACATGGTTCTTGGAATCACTAAGAACAATGACAGGAATGAAGATATACAGGAAGGCAGTGAGACAGTAGTTGAAGTATTAAGTGAATGAAGAGAAATGATTAGGAAAGTAGATAGGAATTATCGCCAAGGAGAAGTCATAGGTAGTAAAAGTGGATAGGAAAACACAGAGTACTTGATCAGCTGACATTGGAAGGATATTGTCCTAAAGACAATGTAGCATAGTTCTAACATATATATATATGTGTGTGTGTGTGTGTAAAATACATATTTATACATTATACATTTATTTATACTACATATATATATTCATAGTTACATATATATGTAACTAACTCTACAGTAAGTGTTTTCATTTTTTAATCACATGCTCTTATCTATCAAGGATTCTGAACATATAATATTTATAAATCACAAATATGCTACTCTGGAGATACAGTTATTACAAAATAAATTTTATAGGATTAAATATATACGTCAAATTAAGCCTCATATTTCATTTTATTTATTAATAATATGAACATCTTTACTCTCACTAGAAAATTATTAATCATTTTATAATTGAAAATTGTGTTTTAAAATATTGATTTAAACTTTGGAATCAAGTGATTTGAAAGTCTGGTACTATGTTTAGTTTATATCAGTATATGATTTTAATGATTTTCCTAACTGAAAAAGAAACCTCACAAAAACATTTGTGTCCAAATGAAATATATCACTGGCTGTGTTTACCAAATTCTGATACTCATTTTTCAATCCTATTTACCAACTATACAAAAGTTTTTATGACTTTTATATAATAAATATCAATTTATCCTGATGTCACTAAACTTTTCTATAAGCTAATAAAAAGTTATAATATTCTTATGTAATAAATGAATTTAAAACTCACTGAATTCTTTATGTGAAAGATTTAGAATAAATTAGAAAAATTTTTTAGGCATGCAGATAAGGGAATTTTATAAGAGCTGTAATAATTTTTAGCTGTATCACTTAAAAATTGAAAATGTTTCAGTTTATGTTCAAAATGCCCTTTTCATAACACAAATTTCTTTCAAAATCAAGATACTTTTTAATAATTGCTAAAATACTATTTTTTTTATCTGTAAGAGATTAAATATAAGGAATGTTTTTGTTGTTTGAGACAGGATCTGGCTCTGTTGCCCAGGCTGGAGTGCAGTGATACAATCTCGGCTCATTGCAACCTCTACCTCTTGGGCTCAGGCAATCCTCCCACCTCAGTTTCCTAAGTAGCTGGGACTACAGGCATGCACTACCACATGCGACTAGTTTTTATATTTTTGGTAGAGATGGAGTTTTGCCACATTGCCCAGGCTGGTCTCAAACTCCCAAGCTCAAAGGATCCACCTGCCTGAATCTCCCAAAATGCTGGGATTACAATTGTAAACCACCGTGCCTGGCCAAAGTTTTTGTGTTTTGTTGTTGTTGTTGTTGTTGTTTGTTTGTTTGTTTTTCTTTGTATAAAGCTGCTTGGTAAAATACATACTTAGAACAATTGGGTTTTTTGTGTGTGATGGAAAATGACTCGCACATCCTGGCCTCACTAGTCTTTGGGAACTCTGTGTACTTACTCCAGCAGCCATTGCAGCAACATACAGGTGTATGTGACCTGTGTGACTTCACCAGGTACAAACTACCAGCACCTGTCCTCCCACCCTGGGATTCTCTTTTGATGCTAAGGCATAAGATGCCACATATGTACAGGTCTTTGGCAGTCCCATATGTACAAGTCCAAAATGTGGGAGAATCAAAGTTGCATGGGGTGAAACTTTGTATTAGTTAGGATTTTCCAGAGAAACAGGACTATTAGGTTGGTGCAAAAGTAATTGCGGGTTTTGCCATTACTTTTAGTGGCAAAACCACAATTACTTTTGCACCAACCTATAATAGGGGTGTGTGTGTATGTGTGTGTGTGTGTGTACACATAAAGAGAGATGTATTATAAGAAATTAGTAAGAAATTAGCTCATGAGATTATGTCAAGATGTCTTATGTTCTGCCATTTACCTGGAGACCCAGAAGAGCCACTGTGGTATTGTGAAATATATATCTGGTCTTCTTCCCTGTTTCCTGGCATACAGATACTACAACCCTTAGAATTTCAGAAATGATGGATTATCTTTTGTGTGTTAATGAGATAACGAGTAGGTGTGGACCCCTAGACATCTTCAGGATGGGAGCTGCTAGGGTTGAAACTTTCAGCCCTAACCTGTGGAGAAGGGAGAGGGGCTGAAGATTGAGCTGGGCATCAACAATGGCCAATGATATAATCAATCATTCCTATGCAATGAAACCACCATAAAAACTCAAAAAGGACAGGGTTTGGAACACCTTCTGGATAGCTGAACATGTGAAAGTTTTTGGAAAGTAATGTGCCAGTGACAGCATGAAAGCTCTATGTCCCTTCTTCCATACCTTAACCTATGCACTTTTCCATCTGGCTGTTCATCTGTGTTTTTTATAAAGTCCTTCATAATAAGTGGGTAGATGTAAGTGTCTCCCTGAGTTATGTGAGAACCTCTAGTAAATTAATAGAACTGAGAAGGGGGGTCATGGGAACCCCGATTTATGGCTGGTCTGTCAGAAGCACAGGCCACAGGCCACAACCTGGCCATAACCTACAGTTGGCATCTGAAGTGGAGGGTACTCTTGGCAGACTGAGCACTCAACCTGTGGGATCTGATGTTATCTCCAGGTAGACAGTGTTAGGATTGAATTGAACTATAGGACACCCAGCTTGTATCTGCTGAAGGACACCCAGCTTGTGTCTGCTGGAGGAGTGCTCGCTTGGTGTGTGGAGAGATAACCTCACACATCTGGCATCTGAAGTGTTGTATCGAGTGTGTGAGTAGAGAGTAGGAAAAACATTTGGGTTTGTTTTTCCCATGTATTATAGCCAGAAATGTAGTTCTAAGGCCTTAGAGCTGGAAAGCTGATGGTGCCAATTTCAGTGTAGGTCTGAAGACCTGAGAACCAGGAGCACTCAGGGAGAAGTTTGATGCCTCAGCTCAAGCAGTCACACGGAGAGCAAATTCAACCTTCCTGTACCTTTTTGTTCTCTTCAGGCCCTGAACAGACTGCATGATGCCCATCCACATTGGGGAGAACAATCTACTTTACTTGATCTACTGATTTAAATGCTAATCTCTTCTAGAAATAACTTCACAGACACCTCTAATAATGTTTTACCAGATATCTGGACATCCAGTGTCCCCGTTAAGTCGACATATAAAATTAATCATCACAAGCTTTGGCCAAGAGAAGAAGGCCAGAAGATTATTACTTCCCCATTTCTCCTCCCAAGAGACTCTCCTGGGAAGATGAAATCATTTATAAAGCCTCTAAGAAGATGGCCCCATGAGACTGAGCCATGGCATTTGACACTAGTAGTGGCATTCTAGTTAATGCAGCTTTGTGTTGGCTCTCTCATTTCTTGCCACATTTCTGTTTTGCTTCATCCTGGGCCTAAGAATTGCATTACTAGATGAGGATGTAACATATAATTCTTCCCCTCAGTCTCTAAACCCGAAATAATAGAAATACTTTTTCCTGAGGTAAAGAATGAACCCTTTATTGTATAAAATATGCTCATGGTAACACCTCCTCAAATTACAAAGTATTTCAGGTAACAAAGGAGATATACAGCAGGTCCTCCTGGTATATGATTCAATGTCATTTTGTTACAATGTTGATGAGAAAAAAAAAAATGTATTCTTGGCTGGGGTCACTATCTGTGTAGAGTCTGCCGGCATGTTCTCCTCATGCCTGTGTGGGTTTTCTCTGGGTACTCTGGTTTCTTCCCACATCCCAGTGATGTGCACATTAGGTTAACAGGCACATCTAAATTGTCCTGGTCTGAGTGAGGGTGGATGTGAATGTACTCTGCGATGGGATGGTGTCCTCTCCAGAGCTGGTTCCTGCCTTGAGCCCTGAGCTGCCAGGAAAGGCTCCAGCTACCGGGAAACCTGAATTGGAATAAGCAGGTAAATAATTATCTTACTTGTTTTTATTAATCTTCAAATGTATGTGTAGCTCACATTTATTTCAATGTTTATTATTAGAAGTGTTTGGGTCTTTATTTAGAAGTTTGGTGGGTTTTGTGACCAGAAATATGCTGTAGAAACTTAACTTTGGTTTATATTAATTATCCTATGGTAAAATTGGTTTTGTTGTACATTATTTTGGTTCAAGTCAGTTTCTAAGTACCTACTGACAACGTTAGTAAGGACATACTATAATCATCTGATCCATTTAACCAAGCACATTTAATTGCAATATGTGGTAAGATAATTTTACCTAAATGTGCCAATGTAAAATCTTCCAGTGTAAATCCTGTGTGGGATTCATTTCTTAGTCATACCTTACATATTGTATATAAAATGGTACCATCAGACAAATAAGCCTGATTTTGTCAGTATCAATTAATATATTAAACACAAGCAAAGCTTAATATCTCTGTCCCTCTACCTAGCTATATTTAGAATTGACTTGCATGCCTTCTTGGGAGTATACATCCCCATTTTGGAGACAAGTGTTCTAGAAGCTTCACACTCAATGCCTATATGGCAACAATTCCCTCTGTGGTAGTGGTGAAGTCATGAGACATCAGTGTCCTACATGAAGGAGATAGTTATAGCCCAATAGATACAGAAAATAATATTTATAAATTTAGAGAACTAATTTTAATCACCTCTTAGGAAGATATAGTGCAAAGCTTTATGAAGCAAAGACCCCTCCTCTCACAGCATGTGTTAACTCAGCATTTAGGTATAAATTGTTCATTTTGAAATAAATTGTTCTGTCAAATGACCTGGGTATCATCTACTACTAATTTTATCTTTTAAGTATAGCTATTAATCATAAACTTTAATTCAAAATATTTAGCACTATACATGTTTTTATCAGAGATCTATTTAAATTATACTTCCTCTATGCAAAGGCATAAGAATGATACAGTGGGACTTGGGGACTCAGGGGAAAGGGTGGGAGGGGAATGAGGAGACTACACATTGGGTACAGTGTACACTGCTCAGGTGATGGGTGCTCCAAAATTTCAGAAATCACCACTACAGAACTCGTTCATGTAACCAAACACCACCTGTTTCCCCAAAACCCATTGAGATAAAATTTAAAAATTATACTTCCAGCAACAGATATGAGTTCTCTCCAGCCTAAATCATTTCCATTTTAACATTGAAACTGAAGTTTTCTATTTTACAAAAAGTAGGACCATTATTGCACAAATTTTAATTTCCTTATGTATAAAATATATTTTTAAAACAGTAGAATTAATATATCTTTAATTCATAATTTCACAGATATTTGGGGAAGTTTATTTCAGGAAACAGCCAAAATTCTAATGGCTACATATTGGCTAATAGTCGAAAAATCACAGTTTAAGTAAATACTGTTGTTTGAGGTTATAATTTAAATGCCAGTTATACCCAAGTGTATTAAAAACTTCAATGTCTAGTTTGAAATAATTGTATATAAAAGGATCACATTTCAACCACAATCTCCAATTAGAAGATATGGTATGTAGATCTTATTTTAATTCTACACGAAAATACAACAAAAAAAGAAAACTACAGGCTAATATCCCTGACGAACACAGATGCAAAAAAATCTCAACAATATATTAGAAAACTGAATCTACCAACATATCAAAAAGATTATACATGATCAAGTTGGATTTTTATTGTCATTTTTTTTTGAGATGGGGTCTTACTATGTTCCCCAAGTTGGTCTCTTACTATGTTCCCTAAGTTGGTCTCAAACTCCTGGGCTCAAGCAATCCTCCCACCTCAGGACTGGGGGTTTGTTGCAACTACACATACTGCATCTATAGGCACGTGCCACTGACCCTGGCTTCAAGTTCGGTGGGATTTGTCCCAAGGACGCAAGGATGGTTCAAAACGTGCAAGTCAATAATCGTGATACATCACATCAACAGAATGAAGAATAAAAAACCATGATCATTTCAATAGATGCAGAAAAGCAGTTCATAATATTCAGTATCACTTAATGATAAAAACTTTCAACAAATTAGGCATAGAAGGAAAGCACCTCAACACAATAAAAGCCATATATGACAAACCCATAGCTAACATATTGAATGGGAAAAAGTTGGAAGCTTTTCATCTAAAAACTGGAATAAGACAAGGATGCCCACTTTCACTACTCCTATTCTACATAGTATTGGAAGTCCTATTAGATCAGTCGGGCAAGAGAAAGAAATAAAAGCCATTCAGATTGGAAAGGAAGAAGTCAAACTGTCTCTGTTTGCAGATGACATGATCTTACATATAGATAATGCTGAAGATTACCAAAAAATCTCTTAGAGCTGATAAACAAATTCAGTAAAGCTGCAAGATATAAAATCAGCACACAAAAATCAGTAGCATTTCCATTTATAATAATACCTACCCAAAAAAGTCTAGGAATAAATTTAACAAAGGGGGTGAAATATCTCTAAAATGAAAACTACAAAACACTGATGAAAAAAATTAAGAGGACATAAAAAAATGAAAAGTCATCCTATATTTATGGATTGCAAGAATTAATATTTTTAAAAGACCATGCCATCCAAAGTAATCTACATATTCAATCTAACCCCTATCAAAATACCAATGACATTCTTCACAAAAACAGAAAAAACAACCCTAAAATCCAAACAGCCAAAGCAACCCTAAGCAAAAAGAAAAACAAAACAAAAACAACAACAAAAAACAAAAACAAAGCTGGCAGCAGCAGACTACCTGACTTCAAAATATACAACAAAGCTATAGTAACTACATGGCATGTTATTGCATAAAAATAGATGCATAGACATAGAGAACACAGAAATCACATACTTATAAAATTGTGCTTCTGCTCTTTAGGAAGAAAGGTGGATAGATATGTTATGGGCAACCAATAGTGACTGCCACAGTGGTTGTGTAAATTCCTGCTCCTATAGAAGTGTGTGTGTGTTTTACTTGCTAATACAAGTTTTTTGCAGTCATTTTGGAAGTTTGTTGTTTGTTATAGGTAAACTCAGTTTTTCACATTCACATTTTCATGATAAATGGTTAAACATTTTTTCCATACATTTATGGCCATCTGAGTCTCTTCTTCTGTGAACTATGTTTATGTTTTTGTTCTCTTTTTATATTATCTGTTTGAGGAGCTCTTTATAGTCTACATATGAATTATTTTGTAAGATGTATGCATCATAGATATTTTCTCCCAGTCTGTGTGTTATGGACTGAATATTTGTGTCCCCCAAAAATTCCTATGTTGAAATCCAACCCTCCCACTCCCATCCTGCCTTCCAATGTGATAGTATTTGGATATGAGGTCATTGAAAAGTGATTATATCATGAGGGTGAATCCCTCATAAATAGAATTAGTACTCTTGTAAAAAGTACTCCAGAGAGCCATCTTGTTTTTCTTCCATGTGAGGACACAGTTGAGAAGATGGTGGTCTATAAAATAGAAAGTGGGCTCACTTTGACTTGGACTGCTCAGCCTCCAGAAACTATGAGAAATAAATGTTGTTTAAGCTACTCAGTCTATGGTAATTTTTTATACAGCCAGAATGGACTAAGACACTGTAACTTTCTTTTAATTGTATTTTGGTGTCTCTTACGGAACACGTTTAATGTTATAAAAAAAGATCAATGAATTTTATAGTTTATGCCATTGCATCTAGTTTAAGAAAGGTTTCCTTAGTAGAAGTCATAAATTCTCCTACCTTTTTCTAAAAGTCTTAACATTTTGCTCTTTATATTTAAGTTTCTTTCATCTGAAGTATATTCCTGTAAATAGAGTGAGGCAGAGATCTTTCTGACTTTTTCCCATGTGACTATTTGTTGAGTTACTTTCTTATTTTACTCCTGAATTTTAATGTCACACTTGTCATACAACAAGTTATCAAATATGTGAATCTGTTCTGAGTTTTGTTTTGTTGATCTATTAATTTTATTTCTGACACAATAATACAGTTGTATAACTATAATTTTAGAATATCAATATCTGGTAGAGTAATATCAGTGAAACTGATTTATGAATTGAATGTAAAAATTTTAAGGCCACCATGTCAACGTAATTAGCACTGGCCTACAGATAACCTATTGATTTGAGTACTTTCCTCTTGCATGTAGAAACTTTGCTTAACTCTCCTATTCTAGCTCTTCAGCTGTACAATTATTGGATTTTCTATAAAAAAGAATATTCAAATAATCAATATTTGATCTTTCCTAATCCATATAACTGGTTATTTCTTTCTTATTTCATTGGTTAGGAACTCCAGAGCAATGATGATTATTGGTGGAGATAATAAGTATTAATGCTTGTTCCTAATATTAATGGAATTTTATAACTCTCATATATTATTTCTAGGATAAATCATATTTGATCATAATGCATTTTTTAAAATGCTTGATTCAATTTGTCAACATCTTATGACACTTGCATGTACTCATAACGAAGATTAACCTACAATTTTTCTTTCTCTTATTTTTCTAGTTCAGGTAACTAGAATATATTAACTTCATGAGAGAAGCTACAGAATTTTCCTCTTTTTCTATATTTTGTAGTATTTTGTGCAAAGGAGACTTTTCTGTGCTTTGAAGCATTTGTTGGTAATGCCTGTGTAAAATTTTCTAGAACTTGCTGTATTTATTTTAGGTAAGTTTTTGCTCATTAAGTCAATTTTTCTGAAGGCTTTCTCCTCAGACATAGGTTTACCCTTGAGTCAATTTTGGTAATTTAAATTTTTATTGATGCCCACCTGCAAAGGGCTAGGTCTGGCATACAGTTTGAAATTTGCTGCCAGAGTCCCATTTTGCAATCCTGGACTTCTGGTGGAGACTGGGGTGTCCATGGCCCACTATCCAGTGGTGAGTAGACTTTTTGTGCTCCCAGACTCTTGCAAGAAGCTTAAAGGATGGCCTCCAGATCTGGAACAATTATGCTCTCATGTTAATAAAAAGATTAACAATATTTTTAAAAATCTGTCATCGAGAAACTGTCCAAGAACCTGCCTTGAAGAATATCTTAATAGGAGATGAGATCACTGTAAGAAATGAACTTCTATATAAATTTGAATAGGAAATTCAGTATTAAGAATAAACCAACAATTCACTCAAAGAACTCTGTAAATCTCTTGAAGAATATTATAAAATGTGGAACATCTCAAAGAAAACTTTCCTTCCCATGTGCCTCAAATAACAGGTCTCAAACCCTAGCCTCAATCAATCCTCCCACCTCAGCCTCCCAAAGTGCTGGGATTACAGGTGTGAGCCACTGTCCCCAGCCATAATTTCTTTATATTTTATTTCTTTAGCTTTTTCATCTTCTATCCTGTTTCAAATAAAATTCAAACTTTTTTGGATAAATTTTAAATCAAATGCTTCCATTTGAGTTAGTTTTAGAATTTATTTTTATAAAATTTTAGCATGTAATTTTGAAATAATTTTTTATATTTTAATATCATACCTGTCCATGTGACTCCAATTCAACTGTAAAAGATCTGAGAAATATTTGATCTGTTGTCCAGGAAGAAAAGGAGGAAGGAACATTCTTTTATCATTTCACTCTTACCTGTATATGAAGAGTATACTTATCTTCCTCTCAGAAGGACAATCCGAAGTCCCTTCTAGTTAGTGCATTCAGCTCAAAGCCAAAGACATTCAAGAAATGTGTCATCTTCTCCAATATGTGAATGTTTGAATTCTCCTGAAATAAAATCCCATGAACTGAAGAAACATCCTATCTGTCTTTACCACCACTCCCGTATACACCTACATGCGTGGGTGCATGCATGCACATGAACACACACACATCTAATATAAAAAATGAATCAAGGACAGAAATAGCTATAATAGGAATCTGATTAGTAAGAGTAGGAATGGAAGGCAAGCAACAGTACCCAGTGCATATAGATCTTACACAACAGATCGTCAAACACACTGCAGAATGATAAGAGGGTCTGAAATGTAATACATCAAGCGTTAATGTGCCAGACCTAGAAGTGGCAAATGTCACTTGGACATATTCCACTGGCTAAAACTCAGTTATATAGGCCCAATAAAATTATAAAAAGGCTATGTCAGTTTTGGTTGTGTGCCAAAAAAGAAGAAGACAAAATGGATATTGATGTGTACTAACAGTCTGTGTCATCATGGTGACGTGATCCTTCTATCATGAAGTAATCAACCTCTTTAGAGAAAAATCATTATTAGACTTAAAGTTGTTTTCTAATATCAATATTACTGTCAGATTTATTTTGGTCAGATTCCTGGTGTACATTTTTTCAACCTATTACAGTAAGTTCTCAACGTTGTTGGTAGGGTCTTAGAAACTTCAACTTCAAGTGAGATGCCATGTAACAAAACCAGTTTCACCATAGGTTAATTAATATAAACAAGAATTAGTTCCTATGGCATGTTTGTATCACAAAAACGTCACCAAATTTCTAAGTGAAGACTTGAAACACTTCTAATGTTAAATATTGATATAAATGTAAGCTATACATACATTTAAGAAAAATCAAAAATAAGTAAGCTATTTGCCCAATTTTTGGTGAATCAGTGAGTGATAGCAGTCAACCTCGTGATAGGTTAAATCAAGAAAGAAATGTTTGCAAAGTGAAAATTGTCAGGAGTACTTCCTACCAATACACAGTTAAAAAACAGTAATCAATAAGGCAGGTTCTGTAAGCACTTTCATACAACATTGTTTATTGTTTTGCATTTGTATGATCATCAAATACTTTATATTTTATCTTATAATAATTTGTATTCATTTATTCATTCATTTTCCAACCCACTTATTCCAGTTCAGGTTACAGGTGGCCAAACCAAAGTCCATTCAGCAGCTCAGGATACAAGATGGGAAGCAACCCTGGCCATGACACCATCCCATTACAGTGCACACTCATACATATACCCACACTCACTCTGACTGAGATCGCTGACACATGCCCACTCACCTAAAATACACGTCTTGGGGATGTGGCAAGAAACTGGAGTACCTGGAGAAAATCCACACAGACATGGGGAAAAGGTGCAAATTTCACAGAGATATTAGCCTCGGCCATGAATTAATTTTTTTTCCCATCAACATTATAACAAAGTAACATTATCTGAGCACCTGATATAATTTCAGTCTTTTGAGATCATTATTGTTATTATTACTATGAGACAGAATCTCACTCTGTAGCCCTGGGTAGAGTGCAGTGGCGCAATCTCGGCTCATGGCAAATTTCACCTCCGGGTTCAAGTGATTCTCATGTCTCAGCCTCCAGACTAGCTGAGATTACAGGTGAGTGCCACCATGACCAGCTAATTTTTGTATTTTTAGTAGAGACGAGGTTTCACCATGTTAGCCAGGCTGGTCTTGAACTGTTGAGCTCAAGCTATTTTCCCAGTTCAGCCTCCCAAAGTGCTGGGATTACAGGCAAGAGCCACTGTGCCCAGCCTCTTGAGATTATTATATTTTGGGTGTGATTCTTAAAAAAAGCATATAGCCTAAACTTAGGTTTTTTTAATCCAATCTGAGAATCTCTGTATTTTTCAGGTGAATTTAATCCATTTTCAGTTTTACAAATTTGATACTAGAAAACAGATACTTTCACAGAGCAAAACTATCATTCAAGATGTATCGTGAAATAAACATTTATCAGAATAGACAGAATGTACTAGTTGCAGACCCTCTTTAAAATAACTGCTGAAGTATGTAGGATGCAAAAATCAACGTCTGTAAAAAATAATACTTGGTGAACATGTTGATAAATCTCATTAAATACTCTAAAACAAAAGATGAATTTGGGGGTTCTTAAAAACGGCAACTTGAAATATGGTAGGATTACAGATAGGAGTGGGATGTTAAAATATTTCAGAGTACTTGAGTTTGAAACGAACTGGATAGAAATGTTGATGGGAGATGAGTGCTACAGAAACAGAGTTAGAAAGTATCAATAAAGGAGAAGAAAAATAACAGAAATGTTTTTGGATGAAGTGCTTTCCCCAGCAGGGAACTGAATTCTAATCCTAGGTAATGTAATGAAGTAGGCCAATGACTCTTCTACAGGCTCTTGCCTGTAATCCCAGCACTTTGGGAGGCTGAAGCAGGTGAAAAGAACCAAAATGTACAATGTCTCAAACACAATAAAAGTTTTTCTTACACATAAACAGACCAACACAACTATAAGTTAGTGGGTGGAGCTGGAGATGATTCTACTCCACACAATCATTCAGGGACCCCAATCTGAAGGAGGTTTTCTCATCTACCACAAATAACTTACAGGGTCACTCTAAACAAAAACATTCAGCCAGTAAAAAGGAGAAGAGCATGTCTGAACATGTTGTGCCTTTCTCGTGAATAATATCAAGGGGCACATGATATCAATGTGTCTCAAGGGTAACATAATCAGTACTGAGATGTATCAGTCATGTGTCTTCTACTGTGACACACTGAGAAAGACACAGACTGCTGTCCTAGTCTTGCAAAACATGCCTAACCTAAATGTGATTATGAGAAAACGTCAAACACATATTGAGAAACATTCTTCAAAATACCTGACCATCTGCCATCAGCAAGTAGAGGGAAAAACAAAACAAACCTGACCATCTTTAAAAGTATCAAAGTTATGAAAGACAGGGAACTGAAAGACAAAGAAAGACTGAGGAACTCTCATAGATTGGAAGAGACCAAGGAGACATGACACCTAAAGGCAATGTGTGAATCAGATAAAAACATTAGAGAAATAACTAATGAAATTTGAATAAGATCTATAAATTAGTTAATATTTTCTCAATATTTCCTGCTTGATACTTGCTGTGCAGTAAGATGCTAACACTAGTTTGATGAAGTAAATATAGCAATTCTGTGTCATACTTAGTAACTTTTTTCTAATCTTGAACTTTTTTCAAAATGAAAAGTTTTTTAAAGAAACGAATAAGTAAATAAAGTCCCATCATGTTCCCAAGTATATGAAAAGCTGTTACCAGAAATAAAAAATTGTGAAGTCCACTTAATAGGTGCAACTATCCTTCCTGTTCTTCATTCTGTACCTAAAGTATCATATTAGCCACATCTGAATGAATTTATTTATAGCTAGGATGGCCCCTACCCTTTTTGGAGTGTAACTAATACACTTCAGAGTATAAATGTTTAACCCACCTTCTGCTATGTCAGGTATCCAGATTACAAATCTAAATTCTTTCATAACAATTCCAGTTATGCTTCTAATATTCCCCTTAGATCCATTAGTGTCAGGAAAGACAGAGAATTTCAGTTCAGCTTTGCTTTGACTACAGCAGAGTAACATTCACCGTGCTGGTGAGTCATAGCAAAGCATGGAAGTTGGATGATACCCTGGCCTCTTTAGTGCCTCAGGTTCAAAGGTGGACCGACTGACTATGCCACTTAAGAATTATCAAATCTTGACCACTTCTCATCCAGGATTATATTGAGTAAATGGAAATTTCAACTGAACTGTCTAGGTACTTCAACTTAACAGACATGAAACAGTTGAGATTAGGGTGAGAGTGGATAGCACTTTTGAACACAAAATGATATGGCAACACATTGTTTTCTCCAGAAATGATACAACAAGCTCAGAGGTTAGGCAATAGTGAGGACTCTCAGGCAGAAACACTAGGCCACAGGGAGGAAGTTGGCAACTGTTCTCAGTCACAAAGAAAGAAGGAAATCACAAGTGTATTCTCTCATGGGGCACTTTATCTAGGGCACTTAACAAATTAGTTAAGGTAAGCTAACTGCCTAACAGCTATAAGAAGTTGACCCAAAATAATGATTCAAATATAATGAAAATTTATTTCTCTTATACATAAGCAGACCAAGGCAGCTGAAGGTTTTCATATAGCATTGTTTGTTTGTTTGTTTGTTTGTTGCTCCACCACAGTCATCCAAGGACCAGGACTAAAGGAGATTGCTGACTTGCATACACATCTTCCAAGAACACACTGGGCATCAACATCCAACAAGTGAAAAAAGGAAGGAGCATGTAGGATGCCATGGACCTGGTCTAAAAATGACACACAGTACTTTATCCAATATTCCATTGGCTGGATTTCATATTATGGGTATACCTAACTGCAAAGAATTCATACCTAACTACAAGGTAATGTTTAGTGGTTCATCCAAGAATAAAAGGAAAAGGGTCTAGTAAACAGTGGTTAGCCTGTGCCAAAAACTTCATACATACATGCTTGCAAACAATAATATTTTTAGTGTTTCAGCTTATACTCGAGGAAAAATTTAAGAGTGTATATAACAGTCTTTGTTCTAGAAGGCTACAGGTTACTGTGGATTATACATGTTGGGAGATGGAAGTAGTCTATTTACTCCTACTCTTCTTAAAGTATTATTCTTACTTTGTGATAGATAGGGGAGGAGAGCAGATTCATATGGAACAACTGTGCCTCTTAAGAGAGTGGTTCTCTTCTAAGAGAAGAGCAAATCACCATAGGGTGTTTGTGCTTTCATCAGATTGCAGGCCCCTAAAAACCTGGTTCCTCTTCACTGCCATTTTTAATTCACCTTTCCTACCCTACTGCAATGAACTTGGATGTTTGTAGAAAGTATCTTTAGCATCATGAAATCATTGTGAGGGATTCACCCCTGTCTGCGCCATTAGATTTTCCTTTGTGTGTGTTTGTCTGTGTGTGTGTGTGGTTGCTCTTTTTGATTTTTCTTTTTCTCTTTCTTTTTTCTTCTCTTTTTTTTTTTTTTTCTTTTTGAGACAATCTCGTTCTGTCACCCAGGCTGGAGTGCAGTGTTGCAATCTCTGCACTGCAACCTCTGCCTCAAAGGTTTAAGCGATCCTCTCACCTTGGCCTTCCGAGTGGCTGGGATTACAGGCAAATGACACCATACACAGCTAATTTTTTTGTATTTTTTAGCAGAGATGGGGTTTCACCACGTTGGCCAGGCTGGTCTCGAAATTCTGACCTCAAGTGATACACTCATCTTGGCCTCCCAAAGTGCTAGGATTACAGGCTTGGGCCACTGCATCCAGCCACTCTTTTTAATTTCTTATAGTTCATATGAAGAGAAAAAAATTTGTGCAATGAAATGTCCATTCACAAATTTTAGAAAGAAACTATTTTTTTAAATAATGCTAACCCCAAAGCATTATCTTTATACACTAAATGCAGTATGCTATAGTAAGAATACAGTCAAATACAGGCTATGTATATATTAAGATGCTAAGTGGAAAAAAGTTCATTTCTTCAACTGATAGTCTCTGTGTCTCCTGATCATTCCATTCTTCAGTCCCAAGGTGCACTGAATTCAGAATTAGAAGACTCAGTTTTAGTTCTTGCTCTGCCACTCTGGCAACTATGAACATTGGCAAACTAATTTTTCTGTATGTATTTCTTCATCTGTAAAATGGGAATAAGAACTGCTTTGCCTCACCAGGGTTTTGTGAAGTAGAAATGAGAAGCAACATTCACCTGACAACTTAATAAGTCACTTTACACATTACATTTTTGCACAATCGCTAATGATCTTAGGATCAGAATGTCAAGGATCCATCCCAGGGTGTTTTCTTATTCCTGATATTACCTCATGCTCTTGGCCATGGTTGTTGACCTTCAGGGCATTGTGCCCAAGATACCTTTTTGTGTTTTTATTCCGTTGCTGGTTTCCTGCTAGGATGTTTTTTTACTTCTGTTTTTTTACAAAAAATTTTATTCTTTGGCAAATGTATTTCAGTTTATTGTGATGTTTATATTTTACACAAAATATAAATCTATTTTATTAAATTTAAAAATCAATTTATTTCAAAATGATTAAGAAATTTTAAAAGACCAATAGGTTTCAAAAAATCATGCAAGTACTCAGATGGTATAGCAAAAAAAGGAAATCCATTACTGCATCTTAATTATGAAAAAGTTGTTTTTTGACAAAATTTTGCTAATATGAAGAGAAAACATTATAATGAAAGAAAAACTAAGTTTATCATATAATCTGTTGGTAATAGGTAAAAGTGTGTATGTAAATCTAATTATTTTTATAAGGTAATGAAAAAATATGAAAAAAATATTTTTTTCATGCTCACTAATGTTCCTTTATTTTCAGATCCCTGTTGTAGAGCTATTGGTTTACTCAGACTTTCCCTATGAAATAGTCACCATCTGCCTGATTAGTCTGTTTCCTTGGTATCCTGCCCATTCTTGTTATTTGAGTTTGTGCTCTATTTCAAGAAATGCACTCATTAGGGACGGTCACATCTGTGATCATCTGAAAAGAAGTATACATATTCAAAAAAGATCTAATAGCACCTTGGTATTTTATTAAATATAAACAGGAAAGGTCTCTTTGACTGCCTTATTCTTAAATGCTAACAAAACATAGCATGATCTTTAAGATCCCTTCCCCCATTTGGAAATTCCACAAGTCTAAAATAAAAAAAAATTAAAAAATAAAAAAAAGAAGTGCTCAACACAACTCAGAAATTTTCATTATATACACATTTATAAGCACATACAGAGAAAAAATGCCATCTGTTAAAAATAGTTAACTGAATACTAGCTAAGGATAAAAAATGTAAAACAGGTATATTTGCTTATTCTGTTGACTGTTTATATCTGGCTATCTCCTAAAACTCCTGAAGTGGTAAGACAATACAAATAAACAGTATAAACACTTTTCCCCTTAAACTCTCTTAGAATGTATGCTCCAGGTGGACTAGAATTTTTATCTGCTTTTTCACTAATAGGTCCTAAGTAACAGGACATATAGTTAAATATCTGACTGTTTTAGGCAGAATTCTAAGATGGCCCTCCAAGATTCCCAGCCTCTTATGTATTCTCCCACTCATTCAAACACTAATCTAAGAATTGCTGTGAAGAGATTTTACAGATGCAATTAATGTTCCAAATCATTGACCTTAAGATAGGGAGATCATCCTGGGGGGCCTGACCTAATCCCATGAGTCTTTAAAAACTCAGTTTTTCTCTGCTGATTTCAGAAGTCAGAGAGATGCATATGACTTCTTCAGAAGAAAGGAACTGCCATATTGTGGACAAGGTCACATGGCAGGGAAGGGTAGGCAGCCTCTAAAAATTAACAGCAGCCCCCAGCTGACAGCCAGCAAGACATCAGAGCCTTCAGTCCCACTATCCCAGAAACTGAATTCTACCAACAACCTGGACGAGCCTGGACAGAAACCTGAGCCCAGAGTGAGAAAAGCAGCCCCAGCCCACACCTGGATTTCAGCCTGATGAGACCCTGAGGAGAGAATCCAGTCATGTTGCATCTGGAATTCTGACCTGGAGAACTGTGAGTTTGTAAATTTGTGTTGTTTTAAGTTGCTAAGTTTGTGATAATATGTGATGCAGCAATAGAAAACTGATATCCCGGGCTGGGCACGATGGGTCATGCCTGTAATCCCAGCCCTTTGCGGGGCTGAGGCAGGCAGATCACAAGGTCAGATGTTCGAGACCAGCCTGGTCAACCTGGCGAAACCCTGTCTCCACTAAAAATACAAAAATTAGCCAAGCATGGTGGCACATACCTGTAATCCCAACTACTCGGGAGGCTGAGGCAGGAGAATCAATTGAACCCAGGAGGCAAAGGTTGTAGTGAGCTGAGATTGCACCACCATACTCCATCCTGGGCGACAGAGTGAGACTCCATCTCAAAAAAAAAAAAAAGAAAAAGAAAAAGAAAAAAAAACTGATATTCTGTCCTCTAGTAGGCATTTAATAAATATATGTGGAATGAATGAATGAATGAATGAAACTTGGATGTGTTACATGGTAAAAGTAAGATAATTATAAGAAAGGCAAAATATGAAAGTATACTTGTGATTTTAGAACTAAGTTCTGGATAGTTTTCATAACCACATAATAATGTATATTATTTATATACATTCATGTGACATTAATATGTCTTTAAATAAAAAATACTAAAAAAAAACATGGAAAAGGCATGCATAATGTATATTATATATATTTGCATTAATATTTTACATTTAAATGAAAGAAACTTACAGTAAATTAGTCTACAAACCCACCTCAAATTTATTTTGAATGGAGGAAGAATATCATTTATACTTACATCTTTAGTTCATGAAACATAATTTACTTCACTTAGAATAGCTAGACTATTAAATTTATGGTTGGACTTGCAATTAATACTTTGGAACTTTACCCTATCTTCCTTTTAAATATGGTGTATAAAATTGGAAAAGATTCAAATAAATATACAATCAATGTTCTCAGAAATCAGTACACAAGGTTTCAGAAATTCACCAATTAAAGTCTGACTAAATGGTTAGGAAGAAAAATCAGCGTGGATGTCATGATGTTATATAGAAAGTAAGGTTATAGGATCCAGAAGGAACAGTAAAAAAAAAAATGTGTCATGCTTTTTAAATACTTTGGCTTCTGTAGTGTATAGAAGATGCTTGATGGTCTTAACAGTATTTATTTATACATCATTGCTTTTCAAAAAGGATTTGAAGTGACTTAACATAAATCATTCAGAAAGTTGAATAAACAAACAAAAAATATAAAATGGTAAAAAGAAGAAGTCAAAATGTTAATTTTAATGTCTAAAATATTTGTTATTTAATTGAGCATTAAATTGGGCTTGGGCTACATATGCTGTCAGTAAGAAGATTACTATTTAAAGAATATTAAACAAAAATTATCAGTGGTCTTACAAGTTTCCTTTGATCTGGTAACTCTCATGACCTCTTGTATTTTCAAAAAAAAAAAAAAAAGGATTGCTTGAGCCCAGGAGTTTGGGACCAGACCTGGGCAACATAGCAAAACTCCAACTCTAAAAAATTTTTTAACAAAATAAATACAAGAGATAATGTCAAGTGCTGGAGAAGATGTGGAGAAACTGGAACTTATGTTTGTTGCTGAGCGTGTAAGTTGAAACAACATTTTGGAAAATTATTTGGCAATATCTAGTAAAGCTGAATATGTATATCATAAATTCAAGCAATTTCTTAATTAAAAAAAAATTTTGAGACAGGGTCTCACTCTGTCACCCTGTTTGGAGTGCAGTACACAAACATGGCTCACTGCAGCCTTTATCTGCTGGGCTCAAGCAATTCTCCCACCTCAGTCTCCTGAGTAGCTAAGATCACACATGCATGCCACCACACCTGGCTGAATTTTTTTTTCTTTTTTTTTTTTAGAGATGGGGTATTGCCATGTTGCCCAGGCTAATCTCAAACTCTTGGGCTTAAGCAATCCTCCTGCCTTGGCTTCCCAAAGTGTTCGCATTACAAGTGTAAGCCACCACACCCACACCAAGAAATTTTAACCCTAAATAAATACCCAACAAAAATGTATATGTATATGTTCCACAAAGGACATGGGTAAGAATGTTTATAGCAGCAGTATTTGTAATAGCCAGAAACTGGAAACAAGCCAAACATCTATCTACAGCAGAAGAGACTATTGTTTATTTACACAATAAACTACAATATAGCAATAAAATGAATGAGCTACAACAGAAATCAATTTCACAAACATAATACTGAGATAAAGAATACAGACACAAAAGAGAATATTTAGTATGAGTCCATTTATATGAAGTTCAGAAATAAGCAAAGCTAATCTCTGGTGTTGGAAGTCAGGTTAGCGATTACCATCAGGGTAAGCAAGGTAGGAACTGGAAAGAAGTTTCTGAAATTCTGTTGGTGTTTTATTTATTGACCTGGTACTGGTTTCTTAGGAGCACTTCTTTTATGAAAATCAGTTGAGCAGTACATTATGATTTGTATACTTCTGTGCATATATCAACAAAATTGTATTCAAAAGTAGAACTAAAGCACCATCCATCCCACCACCAAAAAAAAAACCACTTAACTAATTTGTCATTATCTAAAATGTTGATTAACTAAAAATTAACATTTAAAAGGTTGCTAAACCTATTGCTAAAACTTCAGGAAAAAAATAAGAGTATTAAATACCCATTTGAGATTAAAAAGCATGCAAATTGTAACCTATAGATCTCTCTGTCTCACACATACACACACACATGCCCACACACACCCATGGTTTCATACCTTTATGTGTAGTACCAAAGATGATGATTCATAATTAATATCTGAACATCAATTTGCATTTTCAACATGTAACCAAAAGCATTCTCAACTAAATTGTATGATTAACAAAGATTGAGGAAAAGGTTATGGTCTGTCAGTGATAATTAATCTTCTAATAAGATCTTCTAAAAAATTAAAACGATAACCCAAATGCAACTTATCAACGAATCCATACCAGAGGCCATTAAACCTAAGACTTAGATAATTAAGGCCAAAAAATATACCAGTTGAGGATATCAGTGTCTAAAAATTCAAAAGTAGGATATGATACAAACATTTAATATATAAGATAAAGATTGCAGATTATAATAAAGTTATAGATGCTGTGCTAATTTTCTTTTGCTGCATAACAAGTTGTCCCAAATTTAACAAATTGGGGGCCTTCCTCAGTTTGCTTTTCCCTCCTATCCATTACTTCTTTTTACAAATTATCCCCTTTAGTTCAGCTTTTCTTTTATTATTATCGTTAGATTATATTATTTTCTTTTTTTAATTTAATTTAATTTTAGCTTCCGGGATATATGTGCAGGACATGCAGGTTTGTTACATAGGTAAATGTGTGCCATGGCGGCTGCCTGCACCTATCAACCCATCACCTAGGTACTAAGCCCCATATGCATTAGTTATTTATCCTAATGGTCTCCTGCCCCCCTACGCCACCCGCCATCCCCCCACGCAGGCCCCAGTGTGTGTTCTTCCCCTTTTCAATACTTACTTTTACTGCTTCTGTTACAGGAGCTTTGCAGTGTCACTTTTCTTGCCAGAGACCTCTGTGGTTGGTGGCACCTTTACCTGAGTTCTTTTCCTGCATCCAGGAAGAATAAGGTTTGCAGACAGTGTGGGGTGAACAAGACCAAGAGGAGCTTTACTGAGTGTTAAAACAGCTCAGAGGAGGCCCTGGAGAAGGTAGTTCCCCTGCAGCTGGTTGTCTTGTCCTCTCTAACAGCAGAGAGGGTAAGTCCTCTTTCTCTTTTTTTTTTTTTTTTTTCCGGAGACTGAGTCTCGCTCTATCACTCAGGCTGGAGTGCAGTGGCCCAATCTCGGCTCACTGCAACCTCCGCCTCCCAGGTTCAAGCTATTCTCAATTCTCGCACCTCAGCCTCCCAAGTAGCTGGGATTACAGGCCCCTGCCATCACGCCCAGCTAATTTTTGTATTTTCAGTAGAGGCAGGGTTTCACCATATTGGCCAGGCTGGTCTCGAACTCCTGAAAATGGCAGCCGCTTTCCGCGGCTAGTCATCCGGTCCTCTGCTCTGCTCTGACTGAGCCCAGGGCTTTTATAGGCCTCAGAGGGGGGAAGTGCATGCTGATTGGTCCATGGGCAGCCATGGGCGGGCACAGGGAAAAGCACCATGAATCCCCCTCCCATCAGCAGGACTGGCCGACCCGCCCCCAGGCTTGAGGCCTGCCCTGGCCTGAAGGTGGGGCTTAACGGGTCACCCACCCACTTCCACCCAGGAGCATGTCTGCTTCCCTGGCATCCATGGCACCTGCAGTGCCCAGGTACCCTCAGGTCCCCCTCAGCTTCCCCTCCTGCTTCTCCACGCCCAAAGTCTGGAGCGGGCTGAGGCAACAGGGAGCTGACGTGTCACCGCTGACCTGTGCACACACCCGGAGGGGCTGTGACAGCACCCTAGCTCAGCCCCAACCCCGGTCAGAGATCTGATCGGCGCTGGGAGTGAGGAGAGGTCTGCCAGCTGGAGCAGGTACCTCTGAGCCTGGAAGGGCAAGGGGGGCCTTCCCAGACCATCTAAGAATTCAGGGATGCCTTGGTCTGCAACCCCGCCTAAGAGGGCGGGGCTCCCGCCTACTCTTGGCTCCCAAGAGCACCTGGGCCAGGATGCAGCTTGCTTGGGTGGCTGCAGTTGTACCTGGGGAGCTCCCGCCCGACCAACTTGGAAAGAGCAGGGCTCCCAGTTGTTCTCAGCTCCCACTGGCGCAGTGGGCACCCAGCCGCACCTCCTGGCAGCCGAGGGCGGGGGCTCCAGGTCATTCCTTGACCTGCGCCGGCATGTGGTATAGGGGCGAGGTTGCTGTGAGTTCCCACTGTGTCCCAGCGCTCAGGAACCGGCTGGAGCGCCGCCCGTGAGAGCTGAGGCTCAGCTCAGCGCAACCAGGCCTGGCCTTATCACGGCGGCCCCCAAGGTGGCGGGCTGCAGGGAGCGGGGAGGGTGGAAGGTGGGCTGTCCACTTCCTCCCCTTGCCGTGCCCGGCGTGATGGCAGCAGCCACATCAGACGACCAGCGGCTGCCATCACTTCCATGCCGGTGCCTTTTGTTTGTTTGTTTTGTTTTTGTTTTTTAAGACGGAGTCTCGCTCTGTTGTCCATGCTGTAGTGAAGTGGCGCGATCTTGGCTCACTGCATCCTCCCCCTCCCAGGTTCAAGCGATTCTCCTGTCTCAGCTTCCCGAGTAGCTGGGACTACAGGCGCGTGCCACCTCAGCTAGCTAATTTTTTCTGTTTTTAGTAGAGACGGGGTTTCACCGTGTTAGCCAGGATGGTCTTGATTTCCTGACCTTGTGATCCGCCTGCCTCAGCCTCCCAAAGTGCTGGGATTACGGGTGTGAGCCACCCACCCGGCCTCTTTTTTTTTTTTTTTAGGTGGAGTCTTCCGCCCAGGCTGGAGTGCAGTGGCGCGATCTTGGTTCACTGCAACCTCCGCCTCAAGGGTTCAAGCAATTCTCCTGCCTCAGCCTCTTCAGTAGCTGGGATCACAGGCACGCACCACCATGCCTGGATAATTTTTTTGTATTTTTAGTAGACACGGGGTTTCACCATGTTGGCCACGCTGATCTGAAACTCCTGACCTCATGATCTGCCCGCTTCGGCCTCCCAAAGTGCTGGGATTACAGGCGTGAGCTACCGTGCCCCGCCCCATGCCTATCTTTTTTACGTCTCTTCTTCTGGCTATCTTTCTCCCCCACTACCTAATTACTGCTCAGCTATGGAGGATCAGTATCATCTCACATCGGTTATGAAGTCTTTCCTATTTCAACCCAAGATGCTTTCCCACTTCTGACCTTTCACAGTACTTGTTATTTGTAACCTTTATTTTTTTTAAGCACATATTATCTGATAATATAGGAAGCTGATTTTTGTAAGTACGTATGTGTCAAATAATATCTTGACCAGATCCCCAGCTCTTTTAGGAGCAAAAACTGTTTCTTTTGTGTCTCAGTATCCACAACCCTGACTTTAACATACATGAATGATTTTTCCTTCTTTCACAATCAATTTCCTATCTAATAACTAATCCCTGTAGACAAGTCATTATCATATAGTTAAACCATTTTCTATACAAATTTTATTTTGAAAAGTGAAAAGTAACTCGTAAAAAAATTTACATTTGCTATTACTTAAAACCCAAAATAGCAAGTTCTTAAAAAAAAAAGATGTCTTGATGAAAGTTCTACAGAAAGTCTACAAAAATTACAAGACCTCCATCCGGTGTATTTTTGTTTTCTCCAAAGTGCATTCTCTCTTGTTTTGTACCTCCAAAGCACTATGCCTTAGACACTGTAGTCACCCCATGGTAACTATCAGTACTGAGCATTAACTGTGGCCCAAGCAGTGTGCTCAGTATTTTGTGAATATTATCTCCAAACCTTACCCTCATGTTACAGTAGCCACTTTACTACTACTTCACTTAGAGAAACACAGACTTCCATTACCAGCAAAGTGCAATCTATATCTGAAAAACTTCCAATGAAACAACAAAAAATTGCTGGATAAAATATAACAAACCCACTTTTAAATGCATAACTGAGCTTGCAAGAGAGTAAGGAAATCCCTGGAAGTCAAACATGAAGACAAAACTGAAAACTAGATCTCAAAATGTGAATTGGTGCTGGACTTGTCTTAGGGTAGGGCAAAGGAGCTGTTTTCATTCACTGTAGGCATAGATATACAGGTGAGGCTCGGATGAGGCAAGGTAGAGCCTTAGAACTGAGGCCCTCTACAAAAAGATGGACTTACTGGAATCCAGTGAAAGTGTGAAGTAAGAAAAAAAAAAAAAAGACACCAGGGGACAGAAAAGTTTGTCATCTTACTACATTCTGGGTCCAAAAACAGTCTCCTCTTAGAGTTTACCTCAGAGCAGCATTCAAATTTGAGATTAGAATTTACTCTCTATAGGGCCTGAAGACCTTTAAGCCAAGAAATTCCAGTCTCAGTGCCAAGTCTCTACATCTTATTCTCAGGCTTAGTCTCCTCTCTTTGTGTTCATGAATATGAAAGCTAATAATACTCACAGGCAGCCTGGGTAGAAGCAAATACCAAATCATTCTAAGAAGTGACCCTCTTTTGCCCTAGTCATATTTTTGCTTTGAAATTCATTTTTCATCCTTATTTTGATTAGTATTGGCAGGGTATATCTTTTCCTATCCTTTCTTTTTTAACTATGCCTTATTTAAAGTAGGTTTTTTTGTAGATAGAATATACTTGCATTTTGCTTTTTTGTCCAATCTGTTCATGTGTGCCTTGTCATTAGGGTGTTGACTTCAGGGGCACATTCTACAGATCTCTTGAATTCTCTTTTTACATAGCTTTCTCCTTCTTAATACTCTGACCTATAAACTCTGGTCTCTTTGGCCTTTCTGTATTTCCAGTTCCATCTCCTCACCTCAGAAAACCTGGCAGTCTCTTTCTGTGCACACTTTTCTTGGAAATTCTCATTTGTTTCCCATCTCTCCTTGGAGCTCTCTTCATTCCTGTCTCTCAGGAATCATTGTCTTTTTTGCTCAATGTTAGCTGTCTTTAAAAACAGTTGTTTCATGTATTCTGTCCAGACTTTTTGTTGTTTCAGGCAGAAGGGTAAATCCAGTCCCTCTTATTTCATCTTGCTTAGATGTGGAAGTATAAACTGTTCTAGAAGGACACACCATGCAAGATTCAAACAGATAACACTGTGGTTAAAATGTATTCACAATCTAAAATTACACAACATGTGAAATAGTTCGTTGTGAGGTAAAGTCAATAAATACAACAAACAACTTCTTTAGATCCCCCCCAAAAAGCTTTAGAAAATAGAATGATTAAATATTAACTACAAAGTGAGTATGTTTCAAATGATTCAAGATATGAAGTAAAAAATGGAAAAAAGAGCATTATATTTTCAAATGATACCAGGGAATATTGAAAAAATACGAAATAGAATTTCTAGAACTGAAAAAACAAAGTCATTAAAATTACATAGGTAGAAATAAAAATTCATTAAGTTTTATTTGCCTAAAATCACCCCATTGTGCATGCTAGATCTGAAACACAAGCTGTTCTAGGTAAAAACAATACCTATGATCTTTTTATTATACTTTGTCTTGAATTTAGTGAAAAAAATAATGAGCAATGAGGGAATTTAATATATATCTCCTGCCAATCATTCAATTCAACCTTAATATTTGAGTCATTAATAAAATAACGTCTTTATAATGGTGACCTTAAGGAACAGCATTAATACACATACGTTAGGTAAAGCTTATTTTGTAGAATTAAAACTTGAATAAAATCGGGCTTACTTTATTTCAACCTCAGATCACTGTCAATTTAGAAACACATCCCAAATAAATACAAATATGACTGTAAAACCTAATCATATATATTCTAATTACCCTTCAGAACTTTGTAAAAATCATCTTTATAATCTTCTTTTTACCAGAGTTTCTTTTCTCTCTCTGCCTACCAAAATAAAACAACAATAAAAAGACATAACCTGGCTCTCCACCTTCAGTCTGTTTTTTCTTCTATTTCTTCCCTCATTGCCCTCTCTTTATCATATAAAGCCAGTCAGTCTTATTCAGTTTCTTTCATTTACATCTTTGCAAAGTGCTTGAAAACAATTTTTGAGTTTTTTTTTTTTTTTGTAGAAGAATGGGATAAGAATAAACGTAATTTAACTTTGGCTTGAATTACCAACAAGAAGGATCTGGTTGGGAACAAAGCACATCACATTCTCTGAAACCTTTCCTCTTGTTCATTTAATTATATTTTTGTTGAAGTGAATCCTGATGAAAATAAAGCTATATGATTGGAAAAATTTGAGAATTGAATACAAATGCGACTTTAATGAACATCAGGCTTTTTCAGTCTTAGCTCACTTCAATAAAGAATATTTGAATCTTAGAATTGAAATGGAAGTCAGGTTTGTTTATTTATTTTGGTCCCTACTAATCTAAATGCCATACTGTTTTTAAAATCTAAATTTGCTTTAACAGCTCAAAAATATAGTGCAGAGAAAGACTCTTTGTTAATAAAAGAAATAATAAATAGCTATCAAACTATGATGTAGTGTCCCAAAATTTGGGTGGTAATATTGACTCATAACAACTAGTCATCCACACTAATAGAGTGTTGTGATTTGACTTCTAACAGAAAGGCATTGTGTTTTCTGGAATATTTTGTAAATGTCTTCAGATCCATTTTGTACTATCATCCATGCTTTTCCTTCTTTTCGGCTGGAGATGAGTTATTTGCAAATACTTGAGAATTGGTAACTTTTTATTACTGGTTGTTGGTTGATTTGAATAAATCTCTCTGAAGTGAGCCCTCCTCACCTCCTGCTGGAAACTTTTCTTCAATTTGTCTAAGGATCTTTACACAAAGTCAGGTATAAATGACCAAGAAAATTTTAAAGCTTTTCTCTTTTTATTATGGGATTTTTTTCAAACATACAAAAAAGGTAGAATGAATACCTTGTATACCATCACCCAGCTTTAACAAGCATCAATATTTTGTCAGTTTTATAATAAATTATCTCTTCTCAAATGTATTTGATAAGGATACATATTATTTTAGGCAGATCTTCCTGTAACCCCATGTTCCTAAGTTGGATCATACCTTTAAGTAGTTGTGTTCTATGTCTGCGGATAAAGAGAATCATCATCTATTCAAAGGAAAAGGAGATACATGAAGTATATCTCATCCAGAGAAGTGATTCCTTCCTTCTTTAAAAAATATAATGTTTAGGCTGGACATGGTGGCTCACGCCTGTAATCCCAGCACCTTGGGAGGCCGAGGCAGGTGGTACCTGAGGTCAGGAGTTTGAGACCAGCCTGGCCAATGTGATGAGACTCGTCTCTACTAAAAATACAAAAATTAGCCAGGCATGGTGGTGAGCACCCATAATACCAGCTACTCGGGAGGCTAAGGCAGGAGGATTGCTTGAACCCTGGAGGTGGAGGTTGCAGTGAGCTGAGATTGCACCACTGCACTCCAGTCTGGGCAACAAAGCAAGATTCTGTCTCAAAAAGAAAAATACATATATATACACACATATATAATATATAAAGTTTATATATAAATATATACTTATATATATTTATATATATTTTTTATATAAAGTTTAACTACAGAAGGCCTGCGTTTAACTTTTCAAAGTTGTGGAGCTAGAAATTTGTTTGATGAGAAAAAAGATTTTAAACAACTTTTGGATAGATAATTATATTTCTCATATATTTGTGGAGTTTTCTCTTTTCCACCTTGGTATTTTCACTCCAAAGTGGATGTCTGTATGGCGTGGAGAAAGAGAGAGTAATTTTAAGCAGGTTCTTGATCTCTCATTCCTCAAACTTTTAAATATAACAAAAGCTTTTCCTGAATGCTAGAGATAATTAAAATATAAAAGTCCTAATGTTATTTCCTCCCTTTAATAATATCTCACTGCTGAGAGTGAAAAAATTTGTTTAAAGTTGAATAACTGGGTAATGGGAGAAAAAGCAAAGACAATAAGTGTACGAAAGGAGAAAGTTATATAAAGGGGGAAAAAGATAGAAAGCTGTACACCAAAATAAATTCCAAGTGAATCAAATATTTAAGCAACATAAAAATTGAAACTAAAAAAGCACCAGAAGATAACTTGAGAGAGTTTCTAATGGAGGTGTTTTTAACTATGACACAAGTCTAGAAGCCATGAAGGAACCCAACTGGATCACATGGCCATGTTTAGTTGCAAGGGTAGCTGGGAAAAGTTCAGTTAGCAAGAAAGGAGATAGGAAGAAGATTCTGGATAAGCAACTAACAGAATCTTCTATAATCACTGTGTTCTTTTCCTGCAGAATTCTTTTTTTTTTTTTTTTTTTGAGGCAAAGTCTCACTCTGTTGCCAGACTGGAGTGCAGTGGCAAGATTTTGGCTCACTGTAACCTCTGCATCCTGGGTTCAAGTGATTCTCCTGCCTCAACCTCCTGAGTAGCTGGGACTACTCTTATATGAGCCTTGCCTGATTTTATCTTTCAATGTTTTAATTACTTCAGTAAAAATGAATGCTAACATATCAAAACAATCAGAAAATATAAGATACAAAATATTTGCTACTATAGAATATGACATATAAAAATTATATGTACTGTTGTTATGGAACAATGAATTCATATTAAACAGTTATAGAAAACATGTTTGTGTAGTCTACATAAAATGAAAGAAAATGTTTATTAACTTATTAAAGAAGAAAAATTCCATTTGAAAATAAAAACATTTGCCATAAGGGATAGAAAATTGTTTCAGATGAAAATGAATCACAGAGTTTTATTCCTTTAATAAAACTTTTACTTATATCTTTATTTATATCAAGTGAATCAATGATATAAAGACTTTATAGCTGCAAAATATAAAGAAATAGTAAGTACAGGCTGGGCGTGGTGGCTCACGCCTGTAATCCCAGCACTTTGAGAGGGCGAGGCAGGCGGATCACCTGAGGTCAGGAGTTCAAGACCAGCCTGACCAGCATGGAGAAACCCCGTCTCTACTAAAAATACAAAATTAGCCGGTCGTGGTGGTGCATGCCTGTAATCAATCCCAGCTACTCGGGAGGCTGAGTCAGGAGAATCATTTGAACCCAGGAGGCAGACGTTGCGGTAAGCCGAGATTGTGCCATTGCACTCCAGTCTGGGAAACGAGAGTGAAACTCTGTCTCAAAAGAAAAAAAAAAAATAAGTATAATCACTTAATCTTTCAATAATTATTTAATTAGATGAATTTATTCCTGTGATGCTATGGTGATTGGTTTTGTGGAACAAAAGAGCTAAACAGGCTTACATTGTCTAAGAACCAAGATTATATAAGCAGCATATCATACATGACCTCCCTTGGAAGGCTCAGGAAATAAGAGCATCAATACATAATTCATTTAAGAAACTTCAGGCAAAAATCATCTCATGCTTTGATTAATGCCAAGTCTTAAAAGACTGATTATTTTACTTGAGGAAAGTACAATTTTAAACCAGTTAGGCTATGTGCATAAGTCATACATTTTTAGGTGACTAGAAAAATAATATGTCACTGCATTTTTTAACCTATTTGTTTTTATTTTCAAACCAAAAATTCTTAACATGCTTTTCTAGTTGATTCAAGCATCTCAAAAAAGCATAGAAACTTAATGGATATCTTTTTTATTAACTAAGATATAAAAATATTTATACCAAATAAAGTAAAAATTCAGAAACTCTCATCATCGTTAGGGTTTATCAATAAACAAAGCAAATGGAGAAATGACAAAATGAAAATATAAAATCAATTCTAATATCTTGGTCCAAAAGAATAAAGAATCCTCACCCTCGAACAAAAACCTCATTATCTATGCTATCACTATAGCTCAAAATCTGTAGATAAATCAAAGATTTTTTACTTAACTGTGGCTATGTAAACAGTTATTTAAATAATGCAGATTGTAAAACTGTCTTAGTTCAGGCTGCTGTAACAAATTACCACAGATTGGGTGGCTTACAAGCAACAAAAATGTATTTCTCACTTTTCTGGAGGTTGGATATCAATCAAGGTGCCAGCATGGCTAAGTTCTGGTGAGGGCCTTTTTCCAGATAGCAGGCTACCTACTTCTTATCATATCCTCACATAGTGGACAGCAAAGAAGGGAAATAAGCTCTTATAAGGCTACTAAGTACATCCATGAGGCATCCATCTCCTGAGCTCATCTAATCCCAATTACCTCCCAAAGATGCTACCTCCTGGTACCATCACATTGTGGGGTAATGTTTCAATATAGGAATTTTGGAGGGACACATGACCATAACAAAAGCCTTTTCTTTCTTCAATAATTCTTCATATCTTGTGGAAGACATTTTGTTTCTTTCCAAATGGTAGCAAAAGCTTTTTGGTAATTCAGATTTTAGTCTATATTATCCAATCCATTAGCATAATCCTAAATTACCATTATTTTTCAGTATATTTGTTTCTATTTGTTATGGATCCATTGCCTTTATTAGTCAACTCTGCTTCAGTAACAAATGATCCTGGAATTCTGGTACCTAAAATAGCAACAGCTTATTCCTTTCTCATGTTACATGTTGACTGCCAAGTTTGTCTGTGGCTTGCTCCATGTATCTTCTAATTATGCGACCCTAACTAAAGGAATAGTCTTTGTTTGGAACATGCTATTATTATGGCAATGGATAAGAGAAGATTGTTGACAGAAATATCCACAGGAGCCAGGTGTGGTGGCATAAGCCTGTAATCTCAGCTACTCAGGAGGCTGAGATGGGAGGACTGTTTGAGCCCAGAAGGTTGAGGTTGCAGTGAACTATGATCCTGCCACGGTACTCCAGCGTGGGCAAACAGAGAAGGAGAAAGAGAGAGAAGAGAGAGGAGAGAGGGAGAGGAGAGGGAGAGAGAGAGACAGACAGGCAGAGTAGAGAAGAAAAGAAGGAAAAAGAAGGAAAGACAGAAAGAAAGAAACATGTGGTTTGTTTCTCTAAGTTGATTTCTAATCTGAAATTACTGGAAAACTCCTATTCCCATTTTTGCCAAACTCAATTTCCGGTTTTTGGTATATATACATTCTAGCTTAATGCCTCTAATTTTAATGCCAACAAAATTCATTGTAATCAAATTTTAAAATAATAATAATTCACCACCCCCCCTTAAAAAAAGAAAGATGTGATGACATGTTACTTTCTGTATACATATCATTCAACAATGTGGTAGAAAAGCATATTCCACTGATGGGGTTGTACTGCAAGTTACATGGCAGTGGGTGGGGATATATAATACTCTTACAAATCAACATGGAACAAGCTGATTGTGCATACAGGACCTGTTGGTTGTATCCTCATAGGCTTAGTATATTGGAGTCGTTTAAAAAAAGGAAAAAAGTGGGCGGATCACAAGGTCAGGAGTTTGAGACCAACCTGAACAACATGGTGAAACCCTGTCTCTACTAAAAAAGAAATACAAAAATTAACCAGGCATGGTGGCGGGTGCCTGTAATCCCAGCTACTCAGGAGGCTGAGGCAGGAGAATCACTTAAACCGGGGAGGCAGAGGTTGCGGTGAGCTGAGATCGCACCATTGCATTCCAGCCTGGGTGACAGAGCGAGACTCCATCTCAAAACAAACAAACAAACAAAAAACAACTTTCTTTGCTTCTTACATCTAGTCAGTCACAATTTCCTTCAATTTTTCTTCTAATCTACTCTGAGTATTGCTTGGTTGGAGATCAACCTAAAAAAGATCTGTGACCCAAAGTAGGCAAGAGAATCCTAAGAGAGAAGATGGCTGTGTTGAGTGGGCTACAAAAACTAGATTCATAAAAATTATATCTTAGGCTTAATTGAAACTGAAAGATTTACAGATGTGACAATGGATTTGCTGGTAAATTTTATGAGTGGTAATGATCATATGAGAAATCAAAAGACAGATATTGGACACATGTTCTGACTAGAAGACTACTGTGGTATAATATGACTTCGGCAAATAGGTAGTTTAAACTGGGAGCATGTTTTCCCATTTACTGAATGAGAACATCATTATCTATTCCTTAAGGTCATTGATGGGATTAAATGAGATGAGATGACATATGACAAGAGTAGAATTTTAAAATATTATTTCTTTCCTCTGTCAAAAATATTTCCCAAAATGCATAACATATGCCAATGTCTAACAAAACTTTAGAAAAGATTATTAGCCAATTTATTTTGAGGGTAGAATAGAAAAAAATGATTAGTTAGAAACTGATACAAGACATACCAAGCACTGCTTAATTTTGTTTTGTTTATTGACAAGGATAATAAATTGATAAAAATGCTGTAAACATTATTTTTGGAATTAGCAAGGTGCTTTTCAAAATCTCTTATAATATACATGGGAATAAAATAAAGGTAGGTTAAGAGAATTATTGCTTATTGATCAAATATACCTACGTAATATTGGATAATGGATAATAGATATACATCCACATGGATAGGTTGCTAACTTTGTATTTATTCTGTTTATTCCTAAAGACTTGGATTTTTTTTTTTAAGACAGAGTTTCACTCTGTCGCCCAGACTGAAGTACAGCGGCTCCTGTACTTCACAATCATGGCTACACAATCATGGCTCCCTGCAGGCTTGACCTCTTGAGCTCAAGTGAGCCTCCCACCTCAACCTCCTGAGTAGCTGGGATTACAGTCACGTGCCACCACTCCTAGCTAACTTTTTAATTTTTTTGTAGAGACAGGGGTCTCTTTATGTTACCCAGGTTGGTCTCCAACTCTTGGGCTCAAGCAATCCTCCTGCCTTGCCTCACAAAGTGCTTGAATTATAGGAGTGAGTTACTGTGCTCAGCTTGAAGTCTTGGATTTAAGTGATAATATTGATGATTTGCTTTTCACATAACTGAACACTGTATCAGTCAGAAATCTCCAGAGGAAACAGAACCAACAGGAGATTACACACACACACACACACACACACACACACACATATATGTATCTCAAGCAAGATGTGTAGTATAAGCTCCAATAATCTGATTCATAAAAATGACACCTTAGGCTACTGAAAGAACTTACAGATGTGATGATCACTTTATGATTACTATATATCACATATAGTATTTAAATTTTACAAACTTGAAATGTTAAATACAAACCAAAAGAATGCACCAAAACAATATATTTGGATATATATAAGATATATATTTGGATATATAATGTATAAGTAAATATATATACATAAATATATAATATATATCCATATATAATATATATCATATATCCATATATAAGTATATATCCAAATATATGCTTATTTGGATATATAAGTAAATGTAAATAATTATATATAAATAGTATATAAATATATACTTATATATTTATATTATAAATAAGTATATATAAATATATTTAAGTAAATATCTTTGGATATATATTATAAGAGTTTTTTATTTTTAGGAATTCACTTACACAATTGCGTGGCTGGCAAATTCAAAATATGCAAGGCAGAATGGCAGGCTTAAACAGGCAGGAGTTGACACTGCTGTCATGAGGCACAATTTCTTTCTCCAGGGATCCTCAGTTTTTGCTCTTAAGGCAAACCTATTGGATGAGGCCCACCCACTTTATCAAGGGTAATCTTTACTTAAAGTTGACTGATTATAGATATTAACTGTATCGTCAAAATATTTTCACAGAAACACGTAGACAGTATTTAAATCTTAGGAGCTTGAAATGTTAAATACAAACCAAAAGAAAGCACCAAATTGAATATTACACATTACACAAATACAGCACTGGAAAAATGTGACTTGATGCACATTCACAGGAAAAATGTTTCAATAGTAATTGCTGTAAACTCGATGTTTTTCAACAGTGGGATATGAATTGCCAAGAATTCCAATTCCTTCCTTTCGTCCTTCTTTTCCTCATTCCCTCTTCCATCTTCCATCTTCCTTCTTTCCATAGAGATTTATAGGGCACTTACTCTGTGGTGGGCATTGCCCTAGGCAAGAGGAATATGGTAGTTAATAACAAAGGTATAAATCCCTGCACTCATGAATCTTTCACACTATTTGTCGAGGTAGATGACTGCTGCAGACTGAAAGTGTATGTTCCCCCCAAATTTATATATTGAAACCTAATCCCCAATGTGATGATATTTGGAAGTAAGGCCTTTGGGAGGTGATTAGGTTATAAGGATGGAGCCCTCATGAATGGGATTAGTGCCTTCATCCCTTCCACCATGTGAGGATACAGAAGACAATCATCTATAAACCAGAATCGAGTTTCACCAGACACCAAATCTGCCAGTGTCTTGATCTTATTCTTTGCAGCCTCCCTAACTGTGAGAAATAAATGTTTGTTGTTAAAAGCCACCCTGTCTATTGTATTTTTGTTACAGCACTCTAACCAAATTAAGACAGAAATAAATATGTAAACAAATACATGGCATAACTTCAGGCACTGCAAAGCACTAAAAAGAAAAACCAAACACTGTAGATGGAGGTCTTTTCATCGTTTGAGTGGTCAGTGAAGAACTTAATGAGAATATAATATTGAATATAACATTTGAGAAGAAGTTAGCCAGGCAAAGCTCTGTTGAAGATTATGTTGCTTAGAGGGTATAGCAAGTCTAAAGCCTATGAGGTAGTAGGATTCTTGGAATATTCAATAAGTAGATATTCAGTGTGACAGGAGGTGTCACACTCAGGAGGTATCAAAGGCAACTGAAAAGTGGAGATGTGAGGTAGAAGCTGAGGTTTAAGAGAAAGACAGTAGCCATGTGATGGAGGGCCTTCTAGACCATAGGAAGAAATTTGCATTTTATTATGCATCATGGGAGAATTCTTAAAAGGGATGGGAGGTGATTTGATTACATTTTTAAAAGATCACTCTGGCTAATGTGTGTGGAATAGACAGTGGGAGTAAAAGTGGGAGCAGGAAGACTGTTGGCCGGGCGCGGTGGCTCAAGCCTGTAATCCCAGCACTTTGGGAGGCCAAGATGGGCGGATCACGAGGTCAGGAGATCGAGACCATCCTGGTCTACATGGTGAAACCCCGTCTCTACTAAAAATACAAAAAAACTAGCCGGGCGAGATGGCGGGCGCCTGTAGTCCCAGCTACTGGGGAGGCTGAGGCAGGAGAATGGCGTAAACCCGGGAGGCGGAGCTTGTAGTGAGCCGAGATCGCGCCACTGCACTCCAGCCTGGGCGACAGAGCGAGACTCTGTCTCAAAAAAAAAAAAAAAAAAAAAAGATTTTATTGTAGAAGTTCAGGTAAGAGAGGATGGTGGCTTACACGGAAGTGGTAGCAATCAAGATTGAAATGTGATCAAATACAGTGCTATTGTTTGAATATTTGTCCTCAAATTCCCAGATTCATATGTTGAAATTCTAACCCCCAAAGTGATGGTATTAGGAGGTACAGCCAATTACAGTTGATTAGATCATGAGAGTGAAGACCTAATGGGATTAGAGTCCTTAAAAAAGAGGGCCCAGAGAGAGAGCTCATCCGTTACACAATGTGAAGACTTAGAAGGCTTAGGTGGAAAGATCACTTGAGCCTAACAGTTCAAATCAGCCTGGGCAACATAGTAAGACCCTGGGGAGAGAGAGAGAGAGAGGGAGAGAGGGAGAGGGAGAGAGAGAGAGAGAGAGAGAGAGAGAGAGAGAGGAGAGAGAGAGAGAGAGAGAGGAGAGAGAGAGAGAGAGAGAGAGAGAGAGAGATGACAGAACATGCTGATAAATTAACTGGGAGAGAGAGAGTGTGTGTGAGTTGACAGAACATGCTGATAGACAGAGAGTTGACAGAACATGCTGATAAATTAACTGTGGGATGTACAAGAGAGAATCAAATGATGTCACCTAGATTTTTGGCTACTAAGTGAGTGGTGCCATCATTTACTAAATGGGTAATATTGGGGATGCAGGTTTTACGTGTGGTAAATTCAAGTGTTATTTTGGACATGAAATATTCGAGTGGAGATTACAAGGAACAGTTTGAGCTAAGAGAAATGGCTGGTGTTGGAGATATTAGTTTGTGAGTCATCTGCATATATATGATACTTAAATTCATGGACCTAAGTTAAATCATTTAGGAAGAACAGTTAATAGCAAAGAAAGTCCAGGATACTCTCAACATTAGAATTTTCAACATTTAGAAGAGGGAAAGCATCTGGCACAGGAATCTGAGGCCAGCGACTGAAGAGAATGTGATATTTTTGGAAGCCAAGTTAAAAAAGTTTCTATTTAGAAGGAAGAAGAGACCAAATTTTAGATGCTGCCATAGGGTATGATGAGGATATATGCAATCTTAGGCTTTATTAGTCAAAGTTTATGATGAGGGACATAATTTATATTCCATACTAGGTTGGTCAAAATATATCTTTACTGTTGTGTAGGGTATCATGACCAAATGACAGTGACAATAGGAGCATGTCAAGAGAATCAGGAGCAAGATGGTGAGGGGTCTATAGCTGGTCACTTGAAATATGAGAAAAGGAACCAGAATTTTTCAGGTGAGGAATTTTTTGGAGGACTTACTAGTTAGCTTCAAGTATTTTAGGGACTCTATATTTACTATAGATTTAGAAATATGCACTGGGACCAATGTGAGGAAGTCACCAAAACCACACTTCTAATCAATAAAGGAAACCACTTGCTAACATTCTGACATTTCTTATGAACACTGAATCACTGAAAATGTTCAAATTGTCACCAAGTTACAGACTTTCTAAAAGACTATTTTGTATGGGTAGGACTTATGCTAGGTGTCCTTTTCAAGATCTAAGACTTGATGCTGATCTTTAGATTTTCATTTTCATGACGGTTTTCCTTATTCAACAATCTTCAGCTGCTGCATATTTGCCTCAAGATAAAATCCTAATGCCTCTGACTAGCTTTAATAAACTTCCATAACCTTGTCCTAACTTCCACTTCTGTATTTTTTTTCTGATTAAAGTTCTCTGTTCTAGTAAGGCTGGCTTCTTCACTCTCTACCACAAAAAGAATGTTCGTCTTGTCTCCTAACCTTTCTTTACATCTTTGCCTGGGAGATCAGTCCTTCTTTCACTACTGAAGGAGTTAATAGTGAAAGTTAATAGAAAATGTTTGCCCTTTTACTCCAGGACACAAATTATCTGACTTTCTAAACTGCCACTTGCAGTAATCTATATTGCTCATGTTAACAATTATATACTGAAGTTTACATTATAGTATATGATGTTACTATTTCATGAGTGCATAGTTCATTTCAATAAGACTTACCAATGGTAATATTGATTATATATAGATAGATATAATAATAGATACAATTCATTAGCTCTTACTTTGTTCCACTATTTCCTAATTTCAAATTCTCATAAAAATCTCCTAAAGGTAGGTATGATAGTTAATACTAAGTGTCAACTTCATTGGATTGAAGGATTCAAAGTATTGATCCTGCATATGTATGTGAAGGTGTTGCCAAAAGGGATTAACATTTGAATCACTGGGCCGGGGACAGCAGGTCCACCCTTAATCTGGTGGTCACAATCTAATCAGCTGCCAGCAAATATAAAGCAGGCAGAAAAATGTGAAAAGGCAAGACAGGTCTAGCCTCCCAGACTACATCTTTGTTTTGTGCTGGATGCTTCCTGCCCTCAAACATCAGACTCCAGGTTCTTCAGTTTTGGGACTCAGACTGACTCTCCTTGCTCCTCAACTTGCAGACAACCAACCTATTGTGGGACCTTGTGATCACGTAAGTTAATACTTAATAAACTGCCCTTCATGTATACGTGTGTGTGTGTATGTGTATATATATGTTCTGTCCCTCTAAGAGAACCGTAATACAGTAGTTGTAGCAACTGTCAGTGCCCCACTCATATTCCCTTGTCACTCACTATTCTAGTGCATGGCTATGGAATCTATCTAGTGAGTATCCATCTTTCTCTCCACTGTGAGCATGAAACATCTTGGGAGTACAGGGAGTTAATGAATCACAAAGCAGCCTTCACCAAAGATGGAAGGGTGTTGGAGGTTAAATACCTCCAGCTACCTCACTCCTCACTCTGAGACATGTTTTCATGGTCTGCCATAATTTCCCCATGGGACTGACCCCCTGCTCCCCTAACTTATTGCCCCAAGTGGTTGTTTAATGACACACCCTTTATTGGCTTCCTTCACTTTCCTATCTCACTTTCCTTCTCTGCAATGGAGTTCTTGGAATCACCTCTCAAATAAATAATTTACAGCCCAATTCTAGTCTCAAGTTCCTTCTGGGGGAACCCAATCAAAGCCAATAGGTGTTGCTTTCCATGCATATAACAAATGTGAAAACTGAGACTCAGAGAGGTTAATTAACTTGGCTAAGTTATGGAGCTAGTAGTGGCAGAGGTACGAATCAAACATAGTCTATGTGTGGCAGGATTCTAGGGTTGGGGCTAACTTACTGTGTCTATATTATTACATTGTAACACTCTGTGAACACCCAACAAAGACTGTCAAGTGACTACAAAATCCATAAAGATTTCACGTTAGTTTAGTTTTTCTTTCCCTAACATAATCTATCTTAGTGTTAAAACCTGCATTCATTTATGTGGTTACTTGATTAAATGTCTGCCTCTCTTCTCTCTAAACTGTATGCACCATGAGAGCAAAGACCGTACCTATTTTGGCATACTATTGTTTCCCTGGCACTTCAAAAATATTTGTAAGTGGAAGCAGAGAAGTAGTGGGAGCCACGAGTGAGCAAAAATCATGAGCTAGAGAGGAGTGGAGAGAGGGATGGCTGGTATTGGGGACAGACTCAGAATCAGTAGAAGCAGTGACTGTGTTGGGGGAGCAGTGAGTGAGGCAGTGTCAGAGCACCTGAGTCATGGGAATGGTGCAGCACCCAAAGGAGATAATAACATGGTCCTTATTTTTCAGACATGACACAGGTCTGCCTGTTCATTCTCTGCAGCAGCTTCTGAATCCTGAACAATAAATACTATTATTGTTCCCTATGACACTAGACATTTTGTTGTGGAACAGTTTTCTTGTCCTGCCTTACTCCCCCAGGAATCCTTATAATAAACCTTCGTCACTTAAGGTGAACTGACCACACCTTTGGAACTTAAAAGCCTTTCAGATCTGTCAGTTGAAGATAATAATACTGTCACACTTTCTGGAGTTGTGAGAGAGACAATGTACAAAGAAGCACTTTAAAAACTTTAAAATTTTCTACTAAGTCATGATCTTTGGACCATGCTTCTATTTTCTAGCTCAAAAAAAAAAAAAACATGTCAGATAAAAAGAAGAGACATGGATTATGTTTGGAAGCAAGCAATAATTAAATAGTCTTAGAAAACCACTTCTGGCAGGCTCTGATACAGAGACAAAATGCATCACTGAGAAATTAGGAGCTCCTGCCTCAGTCACATCATTAACACTGATTTTTTTTTTTTTTTTTTTTTTTTTTAGATATGGTCTTGCTCTGTCACCTAGGCTAGAGTGTCATGGCTCACTGCAACCTTGACCTTCCTGGCCTCAAGCTATTCTCTCACCTCAGCCTCCTGAGTAGCTTGGACTACAGGCAGAAGTCACTGTAACCTGGCTAATTTAAAAATATATTTGTAGGTTGGGTGTGGTGGCTCACACCTGTAATCCCAGCACTTTGGGAGGCTGAGGCAGGCGGATCACCTGAGGTCAGGAGTTCAAGACCAGCCTGGCCAACATGGTGAAACCCCATCTCTAAAAAAATACAAAAATTAGCTGGGCATGATGGAGGGTGCCTGTAATCCCAGCTACTTGGGAGGCTGAGGTAGGAGAATTGCTTGAACCCAGGAGGCAAAGGCTGCAGTCAGCCGTGATTGTGCCACTACACTCCAGCCTGGGCAACAGAGTGTGACTCTGTCTCAAAAAACAGTATTTGTAGAGACGGGGGTCTCCCTATGTTGCCTAGGTTTGTCTCAAACTCCTGGGCTCAAGGGATTCTCCTGCCTCAGCCTCCCAAAGTGCTGAGATTATAGGCATGAGCCACCACACCCAAGCTGAATAAGCTTCTTAACCATGTGTGCTAAATAGCCTTAGCACACTAAGGCTTTATAGAGTAAGATAAATATAAAATGGCTGAAATACAATGACATTCCAAAGTATCTAGACAGTTTCCAACTTACAATGGTTCCACTTAATGATTTTTGTACGTTATGATGGTATGAAAGTGATGGGCATTCAGTACGCTCCTTGATTTACAATGTGGTTTTGTCAGGATGTAATTCCATCTAAGTCAAGGAGCATCTCTACTTAACAGAAATAAGTTATTCAATCCAGGGGTTCTGAAATTCTGGTACAGTAGCTAATGTCAGTGTCAAGTCCACATCCCCTTGGAGTCACCTGTTCTATGCATGCCAATGGTCTCTTACTGCATGCACTAGTGGCTCTCTACCTGAGGGCTTTCTCTAGTCATGAAGATGTTCCAATTGCACACAAGGCAGTCTGGAGGCATTGCAGAGGAGATGCTTCCAGGAGCAGCCCTCAACCAATGCCAAATGAGAACTGATGGATAAAACACAGTTTCTTTGTCCCTTAGGTGTAACAGCTCTCAGGTGGATTCTGTGCTGTGTCCCAGAGTTTCACATCAATGGAGTGCCCTACTTATCCATAGCAGCAACCTGTTCATTTCAGCATTCCCTGTATTGGCCCCTCCCCTTTCTTGCTCTTGAACTGAAGTATTCTGGAATCAATTCCTAAATAAAAAATTTAACACTCAAGTACTAGTCTCAAAGTCTGCTTCTGGGGAAATATAAACTAACATACTTTGTCAAACTAAAGTTATTTTCTTTTTTTTTTTTTTTTTTGAGACAGGGTCTTGCTGTCACCCAGGCTGGTGTGCAGTGGCACAATCACAGCTCGCTGCAGCCTCAACCTCTGGAACTCAAGCTATCTGCCCACCTAAGCCTCCCAATTAGCTGGGACTACAGGCATGTACCACTACATCTGGCTAATTTTTTCTATTTCTCATAGAGACAGGATCTCACTATGTTGCCCAGGCTGGTCTGGAACTCCTGGGCTCAAGTGATCCTCCTGCCTTGGCCTCCCAAAGTACTGGGATTATAGTCTTGAGCCACCATGCCTGGCCTTCAATGCCAATTTTTAATGCATCCATGGAAAAAGATAAAATAAGAACATAATATATGATGAATATTTCATGAAGCTAAATTTATGTAATTCTAAGAACTTTTCATTTTTTTTCTAAAATTATTTCCATCCTTTCTCTTTTCTCTTTCCCTCTTTCTCCCTACCTTGAAATGTCCTTTCCTTTTATGAAATAAAGCAGCAGGAAACAGCAGTTTTGTTGTAACAACAAAATATTTCTCTCTTCACAAAATTGGTAAACTCATAATTGGCAATTTGGTAGTCTCTCAATTTTTGTGGAACTTTTAGTAGTCCACAAAACTCAGATGTCTGAAAATCACTGATACATACCATTGTATTTATATGTCATATTTCATTGCTTTTTAAAAACAATTAGATAAACAATGAATAGGAAGTTGAAAAATAAGAGTTCTATTAAGATAACAAGTGAGGTTGAAAAGTCTTCAAAAGAGCACGGGGATTCAGAAATAATTATAGTTAGAAATAGAAAGCTGTTTTTAGTTGAGTAAAGTTACACTACTTACAATGTATTTGCAGTAGTTAAAGCTCTCACCTTATTTATGATAATTATCTGACTTGAGGCTCCACTTAGCCCTTTCATTGTATAGTTACTTTAAAGAGCAGTGTGTATTGTCATACTAACTGAATTTGGAAGTGAAAGGGTTCCTGAAGACTCTCAGGTAGACCAAAGAATGTAACTTGAATTAGAGACTTTGCAGGATTCTTGAGGTGAAAAGAGTAAAGCTTAGTTGGATTTCATGACTGTGCTTCAGGTGCTATTTAAATTGTTGCTGGCATATTCAAAAAATATTATCTGTGAAAAATGGGAGTGTAATAATGAAGGAAATATGGCAGAGTCCTACCCACCTGACTCTCCCACATTCTTTGCCTTGAAACCTTTCCATTTCCTTTTCTCCTTTACTTCTACCATGGGATACTATCATGTATAGGAGCCAGGCAAAGAAAGGAAAATACATAAATGTACCTAGTCAGAGTAAAATAATAGGTAAAGAAAAAGAGACTAGAAATCATGAAGGAGGAAAGATTCTGGCAAAAAATAATGAAGGATCTGCAATATAAAGACAAAATAGGAATAAAGTAAATAACAAAAAATAAATATATTTTTCTATTACTTTATATTTCAAGAGAAGAGAGATTTAGATCTAACTGTTCTAATCTTCTTTACCCATATATTGGTTTGAATGTTTTGAGAGAGCTGTGGATAATTTACCTTGGAATTTATTTTACAGCCTCAGAGATCATCACAGAGTTATTCAATTTCTCTGTGGTGTTTATAATTTTCATAAATCTTATTTAGTTATTATACCACATACTCTAATATTTGCAGAGTTATTTACCTTTTCATCAAAATATTTCCTTTAACCTGTATCTCCTCAATGTTATTTTCTCAAAAGATCTTTCTAATAAAAAAAGTATGCTATGGAGGATTTTAAGATAAAGTCAATAAATGCAGTGGGGACATTAGGGTTAGAAGTAAAGGCTTTCTTTCAAAATTGTTGGGTCAATGAAATCTTTTGATACTATTTAGGTAAATTTGGAAGGCTATTCGTGTAGTTGAATATGTACTAGGGCATGGAACACAGTTTGGCATTCTTCAAACACAGCAGTAAGCTCTTTGTTACTTTTGGTTAGTCCTCCCATCAGAAACTTTCATATAGAGGCTCTAAGATCCTCTAAAATTACAGTTATGTTACTGAGTTAGAATTACCTTTCTATGTACTCAAGATATCAAAACTATAAAATATTTTGGAATGTAGTACATTCATATTTCAGTTGCCAATGAAACCAGAATGAGCCAACTTCATTTCTTAAATTTTCAGTTTTTTTCATACACAAGTTTTTGTCCAGCACTTTTTATTTAGTCTTCATTAAATACTATGTTTCAAAATCTAGAGTAACTTTTCTAAAATCACAGCTATAATAGCTTATTTTACTAAAGGTAAAATGTATTTTGAATTTTCTTTCTTTTGTGTACTATTCTGTTTTTCAATACCTCCTGCCTGTTTAATATTATCTGTGAATTTAATTAAGATTGTTTACTTCCCTTTGTTAACTGGGCAGAAAGTTAAGGTGGGTGGAAAAGAAAGGCAACAGACAAAAATAAAGGAAGTAGAAACATCAAATCCTTTTGGAAAAAATGAAAAGAAATTAAAGATAGGCAACTTATTTGAGATTCAGAAAGTATACAAGCGATAGTAAAGATTAGAGCCTAGATCTATTCAATAGTAGGAATATATTAAATATTTGAAAATACCTCATAAAATATGTGGCAATTTCTTTGGATGAAAAGAACAGGGCTAGCTCTAAGGCTAAACATAAACTAGGTAAGATGTGGATATAAGGCTGATTTACAAATAGACATAGTACTTATTTCCTACTGGTTAAGAAATTGATTTCCAAAGATGGGAGCTGATCAAATTTGGTGTTTGTTAAAAGGATGAAGATCTGTTCAAAGTAGCATAATGAGGTTGCCTAGGACTGGGCTAGGCAGTAGAATAGACCACAGGTTGTATTTGCAGTCCAGTTTTGTAGGTACATACACCTAAAAGTCTAGAAAACATTTAATTGAGCATTTGATAGGTGTTACACTGCATTAAATTTTGACCTTTAAAAGTGCTAAAGAATTGTCAAAAAAGGAGGAGGTAATTCTGCAGTAAGAGTAGTGAGCCTCATCTGGACTCCCAGGCAACATACAGAGGGTGTGTGAACATTTAGAGATCAGTGAAAACCAAGAGCTAGTGATAACCTGCCCGTCCAATGTCCTGCATTCAAGGGCTGACAGTGGTGACTGGGACAGGTATTGGGATGGAGGATTGGGATGCTAACACACTGGAGGTTTTCAAGCACCAGCTGTATTAAGATTTGTTGGGAACGTTGCACTTGGTGTTCATACAGCAGACAGTAGGTAGAGTAGGTATTTTGAAAGTCTTGTCTAACTGAGGGTCTAAGTTTAAAAGAAAACTGTTCTCAGGGAGGCCACTATTAGTAGTACTTCATTATTAAGTATTATGGATCTACTTCATTCTCATTTCTAGAACAGCACAGAGCTTAGCAACTCAAAACTCACCTATTTTACCTACCCACCTAATGAATGACATCTATTATTTCTTTCAGAACCTTTTTTAGGTATTGCATACCTCCTTCTTGATTAGTACACTATACATTAATATAGTGGTTCTCAAACTTAAGTGGGCAATCACTTGGATGGCTTGTTAAAACGGATTGCTGCACAGTTTCTGATTCAGAAGGTCTGAGGTGGCATTTCTGAATTCCTAGGATGTTGCTGGCCTTAACTCACTCGAAAACTCTAGCTCCTGTGACTGGTTCATCTTCCTTCTCCCAAGTAGCACACTGCCTAAGACATAAGCATAATGGAGGCCCTAGGACTACTACTAATCAAGTTGGATCGTTGTCATCGACTAGGTAAATAGGCCTATGCAAACTTACAAAGAAAATGCATTGCCTGTATCTTGCTACCTCTTTTAGTGGTCTTTTCTCTTGTTCCTGGGTTTCTATCACAACCACTTGCCATCCGGAGTGTTGGCTTGATCATCCTTAGCAGAGAAAATATTGATCTCAAAGATCAATATCCAATGGTATTCAACGTGGGATTACTACTGGGAGAATTTAAAATAACAATACCGTTAATTTCAAACCATGGGAAGCTCCCTCTATATGAATGCATGTAATAGTTTGTATACATTTTAGTGTAAAAGACAAAATAACACCCTTCTCCTTAATTGTATGAGTTTTCAGTTTATTGCTACTTTAGAAGCGATATATAATTGTAACTGGCATTCTGGGACATTCTTGACATTTGACTTTTTGAAGGTGTTTGCATTGTGGATCACACCCTGCAGTCTTTTGCACACAAACGAGGACAAAAGTGCATTGATTAGTGTTTTCTGTGGCACCCCCTCCTCTTCATCAGTATCCAACAGACTTATAATAGCATAGGTAAGTATATGAGATAGTTGATAAAGAAAAACGTATGCAAATATGGTAGAGATTTTACTTCATAACCACTATTTCTACCAAAATTCCCCACCCTTCTCATATGGTGCCCTTTATTTCGTTTTGGAGTTTCAGAATCTATTTTATCTGTGTGTGTGTGAGATAGTCATGGTGATTTACAGCATGCAACGAAAAAGAAAACATTCAGTACTGCCCCGATCTTCAAAGCTACCTGACTCCTGCCTGGTTTCTGCGCTGCTGGCTAAGGCTGTTTCTTCCACCGGTCAGGAAGTACGGAACTAGTTTCTGGGCATTTTCCTTTCCCTTTCCCCCTTCTTCCTCTCCACCGCCTCCCGGTCCCCCTCTCGTCTCTCCGGCTTTCACAGCGCCGAGCACCCGCGTGCTCAGGTACCCTTCTCTCTTCTCCCGCCCATCAAACAAAGCCCGGGGAGACAGGCGCGCGCCGCCGGCCAAGCGAACAGGAGATGCGGCCGCGCCGCCGCACGCTGGGAACCAGAGGAGGACAGCAAGCGCAACCACGCACCGCGCGTCCCCGCCGCTTCCTTCCCTCTGGACTCTTCCTTTTCCTCCAGGCCCGGCCCCCCGCCCCCCGCCTCCCGCTCCGGGAACGCGCCTGCGCACAAGCTGCCCTCTCCCTCCTCCGCCCTTCCTTCGCTCCGTCCCTCCTCCCCTGCCCCGCCTTCCTTTCTCTTTCTACGGTTTCAGTCACTAAGAGCTCCAGGTAGTGAGCAGTTCAGTCCGTTTCCTTGTTACCCCGCCCCCCTTTCTCTTATCCCCACCCCTCTCATCTGCTTGGTGGAGGATGGAGCGGCTGCAGTGGCCCCAGCCTCAGCAGCGGCAGCGGCGGTGGCTGCGGTGTGGGTGGCCGGAACTGGGGTGGTGAAGAAGCGGTGGTGGCTGCTGAAGGAGCGATAGCCACCTCAGCCTCTTTCCCTGTGCTTCCTTTCCTCTTTAGTGCAGCCAGGAAGTTTTCGCTTCTGTACATGTGTTTGTGTGCGTGAGTGTGGGTGTGTGCCGTGAGGTTTGGGTGGCGTTTGTGCAGGCTTTGGGTTTTTTGCCCACTTCGCTTCCCGTAACCCAGGCAGCTCCGGAGCCTGGGCTGTGGCCCTAGGAGGGGGCGCGGCGGCGGGCTCTCTCCTTTTGTTGTTGTTTCCTCCGCCTGGGGAGCTGAAGGGGAGACGCGTCTGGGTGGGGCGGCTCGGAGCCCGGGCCTGGTGGCCCCCGGGGCTCCCGGGCGGGCAGGGTAGGGCAGAGTAGAGCGGGCTTCAACATGATGGCGGCCGAGGCCGGCAGTGAGGAGGGCGGCCCGGTAACAGCCGGAGCTGGAGGAGGCGGCGCGGCAGCGGGCTCCAGTGCCTATCCCGCAGTGTGTCGGGTGAAGATACCCGCGGCCCTGCCTATGGCAGCCGCCCCCTATCCTGGGCTGGTGGAGACCGGAGTGGCTGGAACTCTGGGTGGCGGAGCCACTTTGGGGTCAGGGTTCCTAGGAGCCGGGTCTGTGACAGGGGCATTGGGGGGAGCCGGACTGACAGGGGGAGGTACTGCTGCTGGCGTGGCTGGTGCTGCTGCTGGCGTGCCCAGTGCTGCTGTCGCTGGACCTAGTGGAGACATGGCTCTCACCAAGCTGCCCACTTCGTTGCCTGCTGAGACTCTCGGGCCAGGCGGCGGTTTTCCCCCTCTGCCCCCTCCCCCTTACCTGCCCCCTTTGGGGGCGGGCCTGGGGACAGTGGACGAAGGTGACTCTCTGGATGGACCAGAATACGAGGAGGAAGAGGTGGCCATACCATTGACCGCTCCTCCAACTAACCAGTAAGTTAAGACTGCTGTTCAGGAATTTGGGCAGCTGGCTCCAGAAAAGAAGTGGAAATGGGGTAAACCATACTTTGTCTTTTTCATCTGTGATTTGTTTAGGAAAAGTTTTTGAAGTTTCAGGTTTCTTGCGTAGGAATTTAATTTGATCACTTATCTTCCTTACAGGCATACTACCTGGCGTCTTCCTACATTTATTGCTCTTCTGGGAAGGTGTAAAGTCTTTAAGATGGAAAGCATGAGAAAATGTGTATCTAATGAGAACCGGATATGGTTCTGTCCCTTCCAAGTTGAGGTGGTGTCCCAGGATTTAGTCAAACTGCAGCTACCAAGGCAGTCATAGTGTATATTAATCTGTATGTGTTACTTGATAAAGCTAGATGATTAGTGAGAAACTTTGAATACAAGTATTTAAACGAGTATTGTATTAATGATTTGAAAAATGTATTGGTTAGAATGTTTCTATTTCAGTGCACATCCCAGCTTCTGATTAGAGAAAGCATAGTGATGTTTAGAAGAGTCTGTGGGTCACTTAATAAGAACTTGGGTCAGAGAGAAAGGAAAGGAATACTGTGAATTATAGGTGTGATTAAGAGCCTGTATTACAACAATGTATCTTCTTCCTTAGGCTTCCCACTTAGCTTTCATAGTCGAGGCATTGGAAGTACAACAGTGAGGCAAAACAAAATTAACAGAGCTTCCCTTAAACATTTTTTGTTGGTGGCCAGTATAGTATTCTATTTGAAAATTAAGTAGAATATACAGGACAATGACTTTTTTTTAATGTAAGTTAATACCGCCTCACTTGTCTTAATTGAACTTAGGTGTTTATAATAAAGGTGGACCTTGATGAAAATGTTGTGATGGGAAGTGGTATTAGGCAAAACTTGTTGTAGATTTCTCATATAACTCTTAATTGACCCTTAGAATTTTAACATTCTTGGTGAGTATCAGGAAAGAAAGATTTGGTTCATATGTTGACAGTCATTCCGGACAATTCAGAGGTTTTTTTTTCTTTCCCCATTGCCCCCAAGAGATGGAGTCTTGCTCTGTTGGCCAGGCTAGAGTGTAGTGGCATGGTCTCGGCTCACTGCAACTTCTGCCTCCCGGGTTCAAGAGATTCTGCTGCCTCAGCCTCCCTAGTAGCTGGGATTACAGGTGCATGCCACCATGCCTGGCTAATTTTTGTATTTTTTATAGAGACGAAGTTTTGCCATATGGCCAAACTGGTGTCTAACTCCTCACCTCAGGTGGTCAGCCGGCCTAAGCCTCCTGAAGTGCTGGGATTACGGGTGTGAGCCACCATGCCCGGCCTTTTTTTTTTGGATAAGCTTCTTTGGAGCATTTAGAAAGGACTGAAACTAGGAAAAAATTCTGTTACCCTAATCCATTTTTGACTTAAGGCTACATCTTTTGATACTTACAGTGGAAAAGTAAAGTTAGTCATATTTATGCCAGCCGTGTTATAGGGATGTAGTATTCCACCTTTTATATTTCTCAATAAAGGGTTCAAGTCTTGCATCAGAGTTTTGTTCAAATTTTATATGCCAACTTATTTCATGTCATTGTAATGCAGAGTCCCTGGGAGTGTTCAGGGAGTGTTAAAAATTCCAATTTTGCTGGGCGCGGTGGCTCACGCCTGTAATCCCAGCACTTTGGGAGGCCTAGGCGGGTGGATCACCCGAAGTCGGGAGTTTGAGACCAGCCTGACCAAGATGGAGAAACCTCCTCTCTACTAAAAATACAAAATTAGCCTGGCGTGGTGGCAGGTGCCTGTAATCCCAGCTTCTCAGGAGACTGAGACAGGAGAATTGCTTGAACCCGGGAGGCGGAGGTTGCAGTGAGCTGAGACCATGCCATTGCACTCCAGCCTGGGCAATAAGAGTGTAACTCCGTCTCAAACAAACAAAACACGCACACACAGTATTACACCACTGCTTTTGAAAGAAAAAGTTCAATTTTATTAAATGCTAACAGCATGCTTGGTACAGTGGTTATGAAAAACAGAATGCAACTTTTTATACTGAAAGAATCTAGTCTTATGCTAGTTTATAACTAAATTAGGTATATTTAGGATATTGTAGTTGAAAACTTTTTTTAATAGACTTCTTTTTTTTTTTTTTTTGAGATGGAGTTTCGCTCTTTCGCCCAGGCTGGAGTGAAGTGGCCTGATCTCAGCTCACTGCAGACTCCGCCCCACCCCTCCCCGCCTTCAGGTTCAAGCGATTCTCCAGCCTCTGCCTCCTGAGTACCTGGGATTACAGGTGCCCACCACCAGACCTGGCTAAGTTTTATATTTTTAGTGGAGACGGGGTTTTGCCATGTTGGCCAGGCTGGTGTTGAACTCTGACTTCAGGTGATCCGCCTGCCTTCCAAAGTGCTGGGATTACAGGTGTGAGCCACCGTGCCTGGCCCAATAGACTGTTTTTTAGAGTAGTTTTAGGTTTACAGCAAAATTGAGGGGAAAATACAGGGTGTTCCCATTAAATTTTTAATAATAAACACGATTGGGCTGGGGGTGGTGACTCACGCCTGTAATCCCAGCAATTTGGGAGGCCAAGGCGAGTGGATCACCTGAGGTCAGGGTTCAAGACCAGCCTGGCCAACATGGTGAAACCCCGTCTCTGCTAAAAATACAAAAATTAGCTGGACATGGTGGTGGGCGCCTGTAATCCCAGCTACTCGGGAGGCTGAGGCCGAATTGCTTGAACCAGGGAGGTGGCGGTTGCAGTGAGCCGAGATCCACCATTGCATTCTAGCCTGGGCAACAAGAGTGAAACTCTGTCTGAAAAAAAAAAAAAAAAAAAAACACGATGATCGAGTAGTTATGAAAAATTGTGAGAAATTCATTGTGTGAGATTTTCATCATTATTACATGTATTTGGAAATAAAAATTGTATGACCGTGTATGTGAAACTTGTTCATGTTCTAAAAAATACCATTCATTTCTAGTATGTTTTTAAAATTTGCCACTGAGAAGTACAAATTTCCTTCTTATTTCATCTTAGATATCAACCCAGAGTCACTGGAGGCAATACAGTGTAATGGTTAAGCATGCAGATTCTGAAGTTAGACAAGATTTGGGTTGGAATCCTGACTCTGCCACTTACTAGCTGGGTATTCTTGGAAAGGTCAGTTTCCCCATCCGTAAAATGGGGATAGGAATGGTACCTTCCTCATAGGATTTTTTTTTTTTTTTTTTTTTTTTTAAGATTTAATGAATACCTTGATGTATTCAGCACAGTACTTGGACATAGGTAACTAAGGTAAATACATAGTCCTTTGTGCCCATAACCGTAATATTTTACTGTCACTAAATTGTCTACTGATTCTTTTGGTTAGAGGGTCTCCCTTATTACATGACTATTTTAGAGAATGTTGTGAACTCCAAATCAAGCCTACCATGATTAATTATGTTAAGAATTTTATTTTAACTTTATAAGGGCTTCTAGCAGTAGGTTAAGCAATTTTAGAGGTGAAATTCAAGTGTTCTCTATAAATTCCTATTCCTGAATGTAGACATTCATATTTTTAAGTGGAAGGAAAAGCCTTAAAGACATTTTGAAGTAATATTTATCTTTTGTAAAAGTATTGAAGAAATGTTGAATTAAATACTGGCTGTGAGTAACTGGTCACCTTAGTTATGGATAGCATGATATTAAGGAGGTTTAGGTCACAGGATTGAGTCCACGAGTGGCTTGTTACTCGAGTGTTCCATGGTCAGGGTGTTAGTTCAACTTTGTTCCCAGTTAGTTTTGTGCTGTTGATCACAAAAGAGTCAAATGACAATGTGTAGATAGAACAGTGCAAATAACTTAACACTATTAATTAGTATTTTGTACCTTGTTTGTCTGTGTACATGGCGAATTATTAGTCTCATTTTTATTACTGAGCATTTTCATTGGTTTGGTTGAGGCTGGAAATGTTTATGTAATTTGTACTATTTGGATATTTTCTCTTTTGAAAATTTTGAGAAATTTTAAAAATAAAAAAATTCTTACTATTTTTCTACTGTAGAAGTTTCTATATCTAAAACTGTTAATAAATTTCTTTTTCAAGAGAGAGAAAAGGTTAAATTAAAGCAGTTTGTCACTAGTACTCCATAATTTTTTGGAGTTTCTTTTCATGGTTCTCATTTTTTGCTTCTGTGGGGTGAGGGGCGGTGGTGGTAAAGGAAGATTGTGTAGTGCACCATCAATTATATGTAGAGATTTTTAACTGTGAGTCTGCGGTAGCAAGTGGCCATTGGTGAGAATCCAACCCACAGATGTATACTGCTTGCTCTTAGGATATTTGGAATATTTGATAATTGTCACCATTTAAGGATAGAGTTTTTTTGTTTTGTTTTGTTTTTGAGATGGAGTCTTGCTCTGTTGCCCAGGCTGGTGTGCAGTGGCATGATCTTGGCTCACTGCAACCTCCGCCTCCAGGATTCAGGGGATTCTCCTGCCTCAGCCTCCCAAGTAGCTGGGGTTACAGGTACACACCACCATGCCCAGCTAATTTTTGTATTTTTAGTAGAGACGGGGTTTCACTCTTTTGGCCAGGCTGATCTCGAACTCTTAACCCCAGGTGATCCGCCTGCGTTGGCCTCCCAAAGTGCTGGAATTACAGGCACGAGTCACCTCGTGGTCAATAGGAAGATTTCATATTTAAGAAGTCTCAACTTCTAGCATCTCTAGAAAACCCACAGGACTTGGCTGTACCTGGTGGCCATCCCTGCTTGAGACTAGATTGCCAGAGCTGAGTAGCAGTTGACCCTTTTAGGTGGGTACTGAGGTCTCCATTTGCAGTCTCCACCAGGTCTGCTTTGCCTTTGCTTTTGCAGTATTTGCCTGGCATCTGGCCTGGATCTTACCCTGAACCTAATATTCAAACTTCTCAAGCCTGAAACTTCAAGGAAAAGAAAATAAGGAATGTAAATAGTGCCTTTCTTTTTTTAAAAAATCATTTTACTGTCTCTACAAAAATAAAATCATTCTTATTAAATAATTGGTGAAGGTTAATGTTAGAACATGTAGCATTCATTAACTTTGTCACTGATTGCATTATACATATGAATGAGCCATTGTTTCTTAATAAAAATGGGGATGAGACTTGCTAAGATTAGTTATGGACAGTGATTGATGACTAGAACTCTAGAACTCATTTTTTACAGTATAAGTAGTGGAGAAATATAGTAGGTGCTTCAATGGGAGAAAAGGGAGTATTAGATCTGGTAGGAAATTAAGTAAACCAATTACTGTGATTCAGGCTAGGTTAAGATAAATATCATGAGTGAAGTATGGGCAAAGGTCACGAGGGTTAAAAGAAAAAGAAATTTATGTTACTAAGATCAGTAAATTCTTTGAGGAAAAATAGCAGGTATGTTTTTCCTGCTACTTAATTTATTTTCTGAGCAAGAGGTTATTGGTTCTGAAGCTCTTTGCTTAATGATTCTATCAAAAGACACAATTATGAATTGAATGAGTTTAAACTTTTCACCCCTAAATTAGTGAAGAATCTGGTCAACAGAATTCTTAGTTACCTGTGGTCTGGACGGAACTTGACAGTGATGTCTCTAGTTACTGAAGTACAGAGCACAGTTGAATGCTAGAATCGGTATGGATCATTGATTAGCCACTCTGGGGAAAACAGGCAAACATTATTGGCAAAGCTGAAAAGGACAACCATAAATTAGGCAGGGAAAAGGAAAAATGAAGAGTAGACTTTCTGGTTGCTTTACTTCTCTCTCTTTACTGGCCATTGGTGAAATGAACAGAGTCCCTTTAAGAACACTTAAGTATCCAAAAAAGTACCTTTTGGGGGAGGATTTTTTTATAATGATTATTAACTGTAACAATGGTTACCACTGACATTTTTTGTTGTTGCTTACTACCAAACAGGAACAGTTCTAATTGGTTTATTTGTATTGTTTTGGTTATCTGTTGCTGCATAATAAAGCACTCCAAAACATAGTGGCTAAAACAATTGTGTATCTGCTCTTGATTCTAAAATTTGTGTGTGGCTTTGTGGAGACTTCTCCACATGTGATCTGTTGGCTATAAGGTCCACGGTGGCTTCTTAACTCATAAATCTAATGCCTTAGCTGGGATGGCTGGAGCAGCTGGTAGATAGCTGGGCATTTTCCTCTCGCTTCCTCCCCATGTTGCCTCTGCACCTGAAGAAGGTTGGCCTTCTTCTTCTTCTTTTTTTTTTTTTTTTTCCCCGAGATGGAGTCTTGACCTGTCACCCAGGCTGGAGTGCAGTGGTACGATCTCAGCTCACTGCAACCTCTGCCTTCCAGGTTCAGGCTTTTCTCCTGTGTCAGCCTCCCGAGTAGCTGGCATTACAGGTGTGTGTCACCACGCCCAGCTAATTTTTGTACTTTTTGTAGAGATGGGGTTTCACCATGTTGGCCAGACTGGTCTCGAACTCCTGACCTCGTGATTCGCCACCTCAGCCTCCCAAAGTGCTGCGATTACAGGCATGAGCCACTGCGCCCAGCCAGCTTGGCCTTCTTCATAACATGGCAGCTGTGGCAGTTCCATGAAAGACCTTTCCAAGCCCTAGTGTGCCGGTATTTATCAAGCCTCTGTGCTCCTCATGCTTGCTAATATTCCAATGGCGAGTGCTGGTCACATAACCCAGTGTGCATTAAGTATGGGGGGGGGACTATAAAAGGTCGTGGATACAGCAAGTTGAGCTTTCCTCAGGGCACTAAAATAATGGTATATCATGTGTATTACTTATTTACATGTAATACCAGATAATAGAATACTACTGGTGAGGGACAGGGTGGGAGATAGGGTAAATACTTACAAGTTCTTCCTTCAGGCCCGGCAAGCTAAGTTGTCTTTCATTAATTGAGTCAAATTTCTCCACAATAGATGTTGCTTTTTGGCTTCCATTATCTTAATTTTAAACCAAAAATACTGAATATAGATGTTGGTTATTGTTTGAATATGCAGGTATTTGTATGATAACTGTGTTACCTTGAAATCACTGGTAGTAAATTTCGGTTTTGTGCTATGTTAAAAATTGTTATTAGATACAACTTATTGATAACTATATATGTCTTGTTACATCTCTACAGGATTTAGGGTATGATGATTTTAGGTGTTTTAGTGGTTATTTGATTTAGTAAGTAAAATAATGAACAGTATGGGGGACAAAAAAATATATAGTTCTACAGTCTAGTTGGAAGATGAGGCATTACTGATAGGGAAATAAGTAGTCTACAGATATGTTGTACAGGTAAATTTTTCAAATTCAGAGAATAGTTACCAGAGAGTGAAAGAATCAAAGTAAATGAAAGATTGATACTGAAATTTCATACCATAATTCTCTTGGAGGAAATTTCAGTATCATTCTTTCTTTTAGGATTATTACAGAGAGAAAGTGTGATTAACTTTTGTAGTATTTGTGTTTCAAATTATAGTCAAATTGTTATGTGTAACATAGAGTTTTAGTTATAGAGGGAAGCTTCTCTGCTTAGCTCAGAGTGACTTGCTTCACTCTACCCTACACCCTAGCTAAGTTCATATAACTAGGTAGTGGTAGAACTGGGGCAGAATCCAATTCTCATATTTTTTCACATATATTTAGATTAGGGTAATATTTATAATTCATTTTGTTTTTAATTTTAGGGGGGACTAGAAGCAAAGGCTCAGGGTTTACTAATCATTTGCTATATGTCAGGTACTTTATATAGATTATCTTATTTAATTCTTACAATGATATAGTGAGAATGGGCATCATCCTCATTGTTGAGAAAAGTGAGTGATAGAGCTGGAATTTTAATGTAAATACTATGCTTTTTCTTTTGCCCCCTTCCATTACATAGAATGTACACACATATATGCACCCACATAAAACAACGTACTTCAGGGCTGGCAGTAACTGACGTTTTGGACTTAATAGTTCCCGCTTGTCCCCCAGAGTCATAGGTTGAAGCCTTAACCACTAATGTAACTGTATTTGGAGATACAGCCTTTAAAAGAGGTAATTAAGGTTAAATGAGGTCATAAGGGTGGCTGGTGAATCCTATAGGATGAGTACCTTTATAAGAAGAGGTACCAGGAGTATGAGTGCATAGAGAAAAGGTCATGTGAAGACATGGTGAGGAGGCTTTCATTTGTCAGCTAAGGAGAGAGGCCTGACCAGAAACCAAGCTTGCCAGCACTTTGATAGTTCAATTTCCAGCATGCAGAACTGTGAAAAAATAATTTCTGTTGTTTAAGCCACCCAGACTGTGGTATTTCATTATGGCAGCCCAAACTGACTAATGCATGGGTAACTCTACATCTTTAAAAATGGATTTGGATTATTTTGGAGCAGATTAAATGCGTATCTGCTACTTGAGAAATAAGGTCCTCATTCTTTTAATTTCTTCCTCTGTGGGAGAGAAAATCTTGCCTTACTTTACCTCTTTGTTAGTCAGTGACCTTTATCTTTTTTGGCTGTACCTCTGTTGAAAGACGGAAAGCATATTTAAATGCACATCTGATTATTATAGTGTGGAAAGATCCCATACATGACCATGGTAGCCATGTAATATCCTATGGATAAGCTGTTACTCCAGCAAATTTTCTGTATTCATTGTGTGTTCATTGTTGTAGCATTTTACTTTAAAAATTTCCTTTCTCTCATATATCTGTCTCAAGCTGAGGGAAAGACTTAGAGATCTCACTCACCTCTTTTAAGTGTTTTTTGTAGGGATAACTCACTAAACTGGGTTCATATTAGACACTTGTGTAATGATAAAACCATATCTCACCTATATTCTTTTCTATCTAAATATTGATTCATTTCTCTAATTTTTAAATCTTTTTATTTTGAGATAATTGTAGATTCATATGCAGTTTTAAGAAATAAGACAGATGGGCCGGGCGCCGTGGTTCATGCCTGTAATCCCAGCACTTTGGGAGGCCGAGGCAGGTGGATCACAAAGTCAGGAGATTGAGACCATCCTGGCTAACACGGTGAAACCCCGTCTCTACTAAAAATGCAAAAAAAAAAAAAAAAATTAGCCAGGCGTGGTGGTGGGCGCCTGTAGTCCCAGCTACTCTGAGACTGAGGAGGCTGAGGCGGGAGAATGATGTGAACCTGGGAGGCGGAGCTTGCAGTGAGCCCAGATCACGCCACTGCATTCCAGCCTGGGCGACAGAGCAGACTCCGTCTCAACAAAAAAAAAAAAAAAAAAAAAAAAAAGAAATAAGACAGGGATGTACCCCTTCATCCATTTTACCTCAATGGTAACATCTTGCATATCTATAGTGCAGTATCACAACCAGGAAATCGACATTGCTGTAATCCAACTATTTTATCCACATTTCGCCAGTTTTACATACACTCATTTGTGTGTGTGCATGCATGGGTGTGTGATATATTTAGTATTTAGTTCTATGCAGTATTATAACATGCAAATTTGTATAATAATTACCATACTAGAGATACAGAACAGTTTCTTCACCACTAGGATCTCTTGTGCTGTGTTTTTATAACCAGAGTCTCCTTCCTCTTTCCTTATCCCCTGGTAACTGCTAATTTTTTCTTTTTTTCTTTTTTTTTTTCCCGTCATTTAAAGAAGATTATGCAGGCTGGGTGCAATGGCTCACTCCTGTAATCTCAACACTTGTGAGGCTGAGGCGGTTGGATCGCTTTGAACTCAGGTATTCAAGACCAGCCTGGGCAACATGGCGAAACCTTGTCTCTACAGGAAAACAAAAATTAGCTGTTCGTGGTATTCCACACCTGTAGTCCCAGCTACTCAGGAGGCTGAGGTGGGAGGGTCACCTGAGCCTATGAGATTGAGGCTACAGTGAATTATGATTGTGCCACTGCACTCCAGCCTGAGTGACAAAATGAGACCCTGCCTCAAAATGGAATCAAATAGTATTTAACCTTTTGGGATTGGCATTTGTCACTCAGCATAATTTGTCAAGTTCATGTAAGTTGAAGTATCAATATTTTGCTTTTTTTTCATTGCTGAGTAGTAGTCCATGGTATAGATGTGCTACAGTTTGTTTAACCATTCAGCCATTTGGAAACATTTGGGTCATTTCCAGTTTTGAGTATTATTTAAAAAACTGCTATAAACATTTGTATATATGTTTTTGTGTGAACGTAAGTTTTCATTTCTGTCAGGTAAGTTCCCGAGAGTATAGTTACTGGATTTTATGATAGTTGCATATTCACTTTTATAAGCAATTGCCAGTATTTTCTGCAATGGCTATACCTTTTTATATTCTCACCAGCAATGTATGAGAGATCCAGTTTCTCTATGTCTTAACCAGCATTTGATGGTACCACTATTTTTTATTTTAGCCTTTCTGTTTTTACTGATATCTCATTGTGGTTTTGATTAACATTTTTCTAATGTCTAATTATATTAGTCAAGGTTCTCCAGAGAGAATCAATAAGATATATGCATATATAAAAGGGAGTTTATTAGGGAGAATTGGCTCATGCCATTACAAAGTCAAAATCCCGCAATACGCCATCTGCAAGCTAGCAAATGAGAAAACTGGTACCACATCCCAATTGGAAACCCTCAAAACCAGGAAAGCTGACAGTCTGAGGCCAAAGGCCTGAGACCCCAGGGAGGCTGCCAGCATGAATCCTGGAGTCCAGAGACCAAAGAACCTGGAGTTTGATGCCTAAGGGCAAAAGCAAACTATCCTTCACTAGAAGGGGGTGGGGAACTCAGCAAACTGGCTCTGTTTCTCTTTCTGCCTACTTTGTTCTGGCAGCCAATTGGGTTAGATGGTGCCCACCCAGAGTGGGTCTTACTCTCCTCATTCACTGACTCACATGCCAGTCTCTTCTGTAAACACCCTCACAGACACATGCTGGAGCAATGCTTCACCAGCCATCAAGGCATCCCTCAGTCCAGTCAAGTTGACACCTATTATTAACCATCACACTAATGATGTTGGAAAATTCTCTTCTCTTCCCTTCTCTTCCCTTCTCTTCTCTTCTCTTCTCTTCTCTTCTCTTCTCTTCTCTTCTCTTCTCT
>NW_012115488.1:5872686-5879815 GCF_000951035.1 Colobus angolensis palliatus
GCTCACTGCAAGCTCCGCCTCCCGGGTTCACGCCATTCTCCTGCCTCAGCCTCCCGAGTAGCTGGTACTACAGGCACTGCCACCACGCCCGGCTAATTTCTTTTTTTTTTCTTTAAAGCTGAATAATATTCCATTTCATGTATATATCACCTTTTGTTTACCCAGTTATCCATTGAACATTTGGGTTGCTTGCACCTTTTGGCTATGGTTCCCAGTGTGCACATGGTATATAAACATCTGTTCCAGTACCTGCTTTCATTTTGGGATATACTCAGACTTGGAATTGCTGAATCATATAGTAATTCTGTTTTTAATTTTTTAAGGAATCATCATACTGTTTTCCACAGTGACCACACCATTTTATAGTCCCAGCAGCAATGCGGAAGGATTAGAATTTCTCTGCATCCTTGCCAACACTTTTTTTTTTTTTTGAGCTGGAGTTTCACTCTTGTTGCCCAGGCTGGCAACCTCCGCCTCCTGAGTTCAAGTGATTCTCCTGCCTCAGCCTACCGAGTGCCAACACTTTTTATTTTCTATTTTCTTAATAATAGCTATCCTAGTGGGTGTGAAGTAGTAACTGGTTTTGATTTGCATCGTCCTGAGATTAGTGCTGTTGAGCATCTTTTCATGTGCTTATGGGCCATTTGTATATACATTTTTTTTTGGAGAAATGTCTATTGCCCATTTTTGTTTTTGTTTTTTTGAGATGGAGTCTAGCTCAGTTGCCCAGGCTGGAATGCAGTTCCAGCTCACTGCAACCTCCTCCTCCTTGGTTTAAGCGATTCTCCTGTTTCAGCCTCCCAACTAGCTGGGATTATGCACGCATGCCACCCCACCTGGCTAATTTTTGTGTTTTTGGTAGAGATGGGGTTTCACCATGTTGGTCAGGATGGTCTCGAACTCCTGACCTCAAGTGATCCACCAGTTTCAGCCTCCCAAAGTGCTGGGATTACAGGCGTAAGCCACCGCCCCAGCCTATTTCCTATTTTTGAGTTGAGTTTGATTTTTTTATTTTCATAATTCTTTATATGTTCTTGATATTAATCCCCTATCAGCTATATAATTAGCAAATATTTTTGCCCATTCCACAGGCTACTTTTTAATTTTGTTGATAGTGTCCTTTCATGCATTTAATTTAATTTTGATGAATTCCAGCTTACGTGTTTTTTTCTTTTGTTGCCTAGATAATTTTCGTTTCAGTCATCAATTACGATTTGAAAACCTCTGCAGTAGGATAGTCTGTTGTTTTTATCTACATTTCTGCTTTTCTCATTGTTTTTTCTTCTTTCTTGGTGTTTCAAGATTCCATTTATTACTTGAAGAATTTCCTTATTCTTTAAAGGTATGTCTGCTGGTAACAGTTTATTCATTTTCCTTTTGCCTGTGAATGTCATTATTTCATCATTATTCCTGAAAGATAATTTCACCACGAATAAAATTTATGGTTGACAATTCTTTTCTTTCAGAAGTTGAAAAATTTTGTGCCACTTTTCTTCTATCCTTTATAGTTTCAGATGATAAATCTCTTGCCACTTGAATTGGTGTTGCCCTATAAGGTAATGTGTCTGTTCTCTGTGATTGCTTTCAAAATCTTTATCTTTGTTTTCAGAAGTCTAGTGATATGTCAGGGTTTCTGTGGGTTTACCTATTTGAGATTTGATCACTTCCTGCATCTGTAGGTTTATGTTTTTCTCCAAATATGGATTTTTCAGCCATTATTTTTGAATACCCTTTTAATTCCATCCTCTTTTCTTTATGGGACTCCAGTGATACGGAGTTAGATCTTAACGTTACTGTCTTACAGGTCCTCAAGACTTTTAACTTCTTTTTAGTCATTTTTCTTCCTGTTGTCCAGATTGGGTAAATTCTATTGATCTGTTGGTCCTCAAGTTCACAAATTCTGTCTTCTGTCATCTGCTATTGAGCCCATTAGGTTGAAAAAAATAATTTTTTTGACAAAAATTGTGTATATGTATTGTGTACAACAGATATTTTGATAGATGTATACATTGTGGAATGGCTAAACTGACCTAATTAACCTGCATTACATCACGTACTGAGCATTTTTTCTGTGCTGAAAACACAATTGTAGCAATTTAAAATATGCAGTAAACTATTATTATAAACTATGGACACCATGTTTGTGCCATACATCTCTTGAACTTGTTCCTCTTAACTGAAATTTATCTCCTTTGATCAACATTTCCTCACCTATCCAATAAGTTTTGTTTTTTGTGATTTTTTTTTTTTGGTTGGTATTGTAGCTTGTTTTATCATCATTTGGTTGGTTTTACAACTTTTTTCTTTGCTGAAATATTCTATTTTTAAAATCTGTTTTAAAAGTTGTAATTGATTGTTGAAGTGTTTTTAATGATAGCTGATTGAAAATTAAAAAAAAAAAAAAAACCTTTCCAACATCTAATCATGTGAACATTAACATGTTTATTTTCTTTTTCTCATCCAAGTTGTGATTTTCTTGGTTCTTGGTATGATGGGTGAGTTTTGATTGTACGTTGGACATTTTGGCTTCTAGATAATTTTTAAATAATCACTTTTCCCCTAAATATGATTAATACATGTTTACTATAGAAAATTTGGAGACTATTAGAAAATATGAAGAAAAACCAATCATCCTTACTTTTACTGCCAAAGGTCATAACCACTGTTAAGTTTTTGTATATTATATATATCTAAAATACATCTGTATATATCCCTGTCCCCCTAAATATAGCTAACATTTTCACATATGAGGACATTGAGATGTGGAGGGTTTTAGGTAACTTTCCCAAGTCACAGAGCTACCAAGTGATACAAACCCAAGCTTTTGACCCCTAAATCTATTTAGCCTCTATGCCACATTCCCGCTTCTGTTTTTCTTCCTTAATGCTTCAAAAAAATGGTTTCAGTAGAAGAATGAAGTTCTTTGAGGAGAAATTAGGGTGTTACAGCCATCTTAAGGGACTTAATACAGTGTTTATTTTGGGTAGTTCAGTATTTATGGATATTCATGTACTTGCATGCATTCTAGAGGTTATCTCAGGCAATAGAGAAATGAGCTTTGATACTTCTGTATATGCATTTATTTAGGGATACTTGTATCAACAAATACCTCCTTAAGGTTGAAGGCCTTTTTTTTTTTTGACAGATTTTTAAATCTCCTTTCAAGACAAATGCAGAAATATGAAACAACATACAACGAAACTCAATGTTTTTCTTATCAGTGTTATAATGAAATGATGTTATTTGAGGACCTACTGCATGTTGTTTTCTTAAGGTTGCAGTTTCTAAGAACCTATCAGTGATGAAGTGAGGATGTAACTGTAGTATTTTAATTAAACCATTGTTAGCTTTCTTATTTATTGAACAGCCACCGTATAGGATTTCTTTCATACATTATGTCACTTAAGTGACTGTAGGTTGCTTTCTCTCCATATATAGACAGACAGGTGGGTAGGTAGATGGTAAGCTTAGTTGTTCACTCACATCAGTTGGGTTTTAGGGTGGCCGCCAAAGCATGAATTTAGAGGAAAATATCAATCACTGCATTCAGTAGTGACCATATGACAGCTTAGGAATATTTTACTGTCTTTTAGTTCCTCCTTGATGAAGAAAGCTAATCCAGGTATTTGGAGTGGAGTTGTTCTCTACTTAGTACTTAGGGGACACTACAATGCTTTATTGCTGGTGGTAGAAGAAATAAAATTTCAGTTAGATTTTAGTAGTTCTTTGGAATCATGTAGTAATTCTCCACATTTCTCATTGTTGGTAATTGAAAAGAATGTAATTATTGTTTGTGTTTTGTTAGCACATAAATCTGATTAATTTCTCATGGAATTTGGAAAAAAAGAACACAAACCTCAGACTAACAGGAGATCATATCCTCTAGTTAATATTAGGATTCCTGAATATCTTCCTTTTGCCTGATCATTGGGATCAAAATCTTTTTATCATGAAGCTGTTTCTGAAATTATAGCAAGTGAATAGGAAATAACCTAATATTTTTGTTTTGACATTGTTTTTTAAGAACCTTATCTATGTGATAAAATAACGTTTAACATTAAAGTTAGTGTCAGAAATCATATAACGTTTTAAAGTTCTGTGGAAATAATGGTACCATTCTTTCATTCATTCATTCATTTATTTTGAGATGGAGCCTCGTTCTGTCGCCAGGCTGGAGTGCAGTGGTGTGATCTTGGCTCACTGCAACCTCTGCTTCCTGGGTTCAAGCGATTCTTCTGCCTCAGCTTCCCAAGTAGCTGGGACTACAGACGAGTGCTACCATGCCCAGCTAATTTTTGTATTTTTTAGGAGAGACGGGGTTTCACCATGTTGGCCAGGATGGTCTTGATTTCTTGACCTCGTGGTCCACCCGCCTTGGCCTCCCAAAGTGCTGAGATTATAGGCGTGAGCCTCTGCTCCTGGCAATGGTACCTTTTAATAAATTAGTTTTAATTTTTGTGGAAATGGTATTATCTTCCTAGTGCACAGGGCCCTTGAGAGAGTACAGTGGAATAAAAGTTTAAATATAATAGGAGACAAATTTTGTTATGCTTTGAATGCTATGGTGTAGTGACTTGTGCATAGCATTGTAATGTAGATATGTGGAATTGTAATGCAATTCTCTTCTCAACTTTTAAAAACAATTTTTTAAAGATTTCAGTCAGTCTCTCTTTTTTTTTTTTTGAGATAAAGTCTCACTCTGTTGCCTAGGCTGGCGTGCAGTGGTGCGATCTCAGCTCACTGCAACCTCCACCTCCCAGGTTCAAGCAATTCTTTTGTCTTAGCCTCCTGAGTAGCTGGGATCACAGGTGCATACCACCACGCCCAGCTAATTTTTGTATTTTTAGCAGAGATGGGATTTCACCAGGTTGACCAAGCTGATCTGGAACTCCTGACCCTAGGTAATCCACCTGCCTCAGCCTTCCAGAGTGCTGTGATTATGGGTCTGAGCCACCATGACTGGCCAGTCGGTCTCTTTTTCTCCTTTTCCACTCTAACCAGTTATCTAGATTGTTCTATTCTACCTCCGAAATAGATCTAACATTTCTTTCTTTTATTATTATTATATTATTATTATTTTTACCATGGAGTTTCGCTCTGTAGCCAAGGCTAGAATACAGTGGCACGATATTGGCTCACTGAAACCTCTGCCTCCTGGTTCAAGCAATTCTCATGCCTCAGCCTCCCGAGTAGCTGGGATTATAGGCACGTGCCACCACCCCTGGCTAATTTTTGTATTTTTTTTAGTAGAGTCAGGGTTTCACCATGTTGGCAAGGCTGGTCTCGAATGCCTGACGTCAAGTGATCCACTCGCATTTGGCCTCCCAAAAGGATCTAACTTTTCTTTTTTATCTCCTTTATTTGATTCACACCCTCATTTTCTCTTTCTTCTCCTATTAGAGTGGTCTGTTACTTTTTTCCCTTTTACTGACCTCTTCCTCAGCCAATTAATAACTCTTTATTATTGGCTTTCAAAATGTTTAACTTCAACCCAAGTAAAAATTAAGAAATTCCTGGTACATTGTGACGCAGAGTTTTTGTGTATATTTAAATTTAAAAAAAAAAAAACTCAAAGGTTTAATGAAAAATACCCTTTTAAATTACTACTTGATACAATTCTGTTTTCATTTTAATTCTGTTATACTCTACTTAAAAATTACTGGTAGAAAGCAACTAAATTGAATTTGAAACTCCCAGCAGTTTGAAACATTGCGTTACTTTCAGTGTAATCTTGTAAAGACACATTTTAAACTTTCTTAAAATCTTGTTGTGAGTCTATTGTTTACAGAGTAGTGGCCTTCAGATATAGTTTTGACCATGACTCACTAAAAGAAATAGATTTTACAGCTGTGACCCAGCATACACTTACACAGAAACGTATACACACACACACACACACACACACACACACCCCCCACACACTCCAGAAGCAATTTTATGTCTCTCCATTTTCTATTTCTTCTGTTGGGACACCTTTCTCCCTACCTTGATTACATGATAAATTTTCATTTATTCTGCTGAATACAGTTGGAACATTCTTGAAGTTGACGTAATATGACAAAAAATAAAGATTTCTTCTCAGTGACAACAATGATGTCATCAAACCAACTTGGAAAGAATTGTTTTCTCAGAGAATTAAACCACATGATCTCAATTAAATCAACGTGCATGAATTACACAAGTTTTTTGGTTAGAAAGACCTGACAGTAACCTACTTGGTGATACTGACTTATTTAAATAATTGGGATTGTAGCAAACGATGTGGTCATAATGGACTCATGTAAAATGGAGCCTTATTAAGGGTTAGCTTGTCAGGTATCATCTAAGTTCAAGTGAGTGGGCTTTTCTTTAGCCCAAGGATGGAACCTGTTTCTGGTGGAGTTATTCTTGGTAATATGTAAATGTTTTTATTAGATATATCATTTTTTTTGTCCAGATTGCATGCTCAGTAAGCAAACTTTACCCCAAGTATTTATGTTGGAAAATTTTAAATTTGCAGAAAAGTTGGAAGAATACTGAGTAACTTTACATTTTGTCACATTTAGTTTGTCTCTTTCTCTTTATACACACATGTATGTATTATTTTCGCTGAACTGTTTAAAAGTTAGTTGCAGAGATCTTGTTCTTTTCCCCTGAAATACTTTATCATGTATTTCCCAAGAATAAGGACAATAGCCCACAAAGGCAAATACAATAAATTTAACATTAATATATTATTCATATATCATCAGTTGTTCCTATAGTGTCGTTTATATCTGTCTGTTTTAATGAATTGCATTTAATTGTTATGTCTTTTTTGTCTCCTTTAATCTAGAACAGTCCCTTTTGCTTTTCATTTCTTTTGTAACATTAACATTTTTGAAGAGTTTAGGATACTTCTGCAGAATGTGTCTCAATTTGTATTTGATTGTTTTCTCATGATTAGATTTAGATTAACCGTTACTGACAGAGATATGCCATAGGTCATGAGTTCTCAGTACCTAGGGGCACATGATGTCAATTATCCTGTTGATGATGTACCTAAGTTTGAACTTGGTTAAGATGGGTTCCACCAGATTTTGCTATTATAAAAGATACCTTTCCCTTTATAATTTTTTTTTTTTTTTTTTTTGAGGCGGAGTCTCGCTCT
>NW_012115488.1:5879983-5888958 GCF_000951035.1 Colobus angolensis palliatus
GGCCTCCCAAAGTGCTGGGATTACAGGCTTGAGCCACCGCGCCCGGCCTTATAATTAATAAATAATAAGTACCCATTAGTTTTAGTATCCATTGATTATTTTTACCTGAATCATTTATTTTCTTGTAATGATATTGTAAAAATGGTGATTTTTTTCTCCCCATTTGTAATTTCTTTGAAATTTATTAGTTGACAACCTTCATTAGAGAATCTTAGGATTACAGTTTGGCTTCCCACTTAGTAGGCTTGTAGGGGAGATTAGGCTGGGCAGAGATACATGCAGGCATGCATGTATTTTATTTTATTATTACTATTTTTTGAAACAAGGTCTTGCTTTGTTGCTCAGGTTGGAGTGCAGTGGTGTAACTGTTCACTGCAGCCTCAACCTGCCAGGTTCAAGCGGTCTTCCCATCTCAGCCTTCCTGTTAAAGTTACTAGGACTACAGGTGCATGCCACCATGCCCAGCTAATAATGCTTTATTTTTTGTATAGACAGGGTCTCACCTATTTCCCAGGCTCATCTTGAACTCTTGGACTTGAATGATCCTCCCTCCTTGGCCTCCCAAAGTGTTGGGATTACAGGCATGAGCCACCGTGCTTGGCTTAATTTTGTTGTTGTTGTTAATAGATAAATTGTCCTTGTGGTTTCTGTATTAGTCACTTTGGAGCTTTATTAGAATGGATCAACAACCTTATATCCCATCAACTCTTAATACTTGACTCACTTGAGTTTAAGTTGTATATCCTGGAGAAGTCATCTTGACTTTTGGTATTTAATAATGTTTCTTGACAGTTAGCAAGTTATATGGCTTGTTCTAGGGGAAACCGTCTGCCTTGCATCTTACCCGTTTGTATTGCATTTTTACAGTGACTTATTTCAAGGCAGTGAGGACAAGGAGGATACAAAATCAAAAAAGGCATTGGATTTAATGGTTAAAGGTGGTGTATAAGGGACAGGAATGCAGTTTGAATAAAATGGTGAATACTTCTAGATAGGCACAAAAATTTTGTTTCCCCTAGTTCACTTTTTAAAAATTAATAAACTGTTTTTTAGAACAGTTTTAGCTTTATAGCAAAATTGAGGGGAAAGTAGAGTTCCCATATTCCACCCCCTCTTTTTCCCACTATTGACATCCAGCGCACTGGCACATTTGTTTCCAGTGATGAACTTACATTAGCATATTATTGTCACCCAGTGTTCATAGTTTATGTTAGGGTTTATTCTTGACGTTGTACATTCTGTGGGTTTTGACAAATGTTTAATGACATGTATGCCACATTGTAGTGTCATACAAAATAGTTTCATTGCCAGAAAATCCTGTATATTTTGTCTGTTCATTCTTCCTTCCCCCTTAGCCCCTGTCAGTCACTAATCTTTTTACTGTCTCCATAGTTTTACCTTCTCCAGGATGTTGTATAGATGGAATTGTACAGTATGTAGCCTTTTCAGATTGACTTCTTTCACTTAATAACATGCATTTAGGATTCTTTCTTTCTTTCCATGGTTCAATAACTAATTTCTTTTTTTGTCTGAATGTACCATAATTTATCCAGTCAGCTAGTGGTTGTTTATGAATTTTGGCAATTATGAATAAAGGTGCTTATAAACATTTGCTTGCAGGTTTTTTTGTGGCCATAAGTTTTCAGTTTATTGGGATAAATAACAAGAAGCCTGCTTACTGGATAGTAGAGTAAAAGTATGTTTTGGAAGAAACTGCCAAACTGTCTTCCATAGTGGCTGCACCATTTTGCATTCCCACCTGTAGTGAATAATAGTTCCTGTTGCTCTACATTCTTGCCAGCAGTCGATATTGGCAGATTTTTGGATTTTGGCCATTGTAAAAGGTGTATAGTGATGTCATGTTTGAATATGCCATTTTCTAATCACGTATGATATATAATGATTTGGATATGTGACTCCTCTAGATCTCTTGTTATGGCCAGGGTGGTGACTTATACCTATAATCCCAGCACTTTGGGAGGCTGAGTTGGGAGGATTGCTTGAGGCCAGGAGTTTGAGACCAGCTTGGCCAACATAATGAGACTGAGACTCTGTCTCTACGAAAAAGAAAAAAATTAGCCAGGTGGTGGTCAGCACACTTGTGGTCCCAGCTACTTAGGAGGCTGAGTGGGGAGGATCACTTAAGCCTGAGAGGTCAAAGCTGCAGTGAGCTATGATTGTGCCATGGCACTCCAACCTGGGCAACAGGGTGAGACCCTGTCTCCAAGATTTGGGTCGTGGGGGAGGATCCCTCATGACTTGCTGCCATTCTCCTGATAGTGAGTTTGTTTTCACGAGGTCTGGTTGTTGTAAATTGTGGCACCTTGCCTGCTACTCTCTCTTGCTCCTACTTTCATGAAACATCATGTAATATGTTTGCTCCCGCTTTGCCTTCCACCATGAGTAAAAGCTTCCTGAGCCTACCCAGAAGCTGAGCAGATGCTGACACGATGCTTCCTATACAGCCTTCGGAACTATGAGCTAGTTAAACCACTTATAAATTACCCAGGCTTAGGTATTTCTTTATAGCCATGCAAGAATGGTCTAATACATGCGATACTGAACATCTTTTCATGTGTTTATTTGCCATCTTTATATCTTCTTTGGTGAGGTGTCTGTTCAGGTCTTTTGCCCATTTTAAAACCAAGTTCGTTTTCTTATTGTTGTGAAGAGTTCTTTGTGTATTTTTGGATACCAGTCCTTTACCAGATGTGTCTTTTGAAAATATTTTTCTCCCAGTCTGTGGTTGTCTTTTCATTTTCTTGACAGTTGCTTTTTGCAGAGCAGAAGTTTTTAATTTAATGAAATCCAGCTTATTCGTTTTTTCTTTCATGGATTGTGACTTTTGTGTCTGAGAAGTCATCGCCATAGCCAAGGTCATTAGATTTCCTTTATTGTTACTGTCTAGGAGTTTTACACTTTTGCATTTTAATTTAGTTCTGTGATCCATTTTGAGTTAAATTTTGTGAAGAGTGTAAGGTGAGTGTTTACATTCTTTTTTTTTCTTTTTTTTTTTTGACATGTGGATGTCCAGTTGTGCCAGCACTGTTTGTTAAAAAGTCTGTCTTTGCTCCATTATCTTACCTTTGCTCTTTTTTTCAAAGATGATTTGTTGTATTTATTTGGGTCTGTTTCTGGGTTTCCTGTTGTGTTCCATTGATTTATTTGTCCTTTTCCAAAATACCACACTATCTTGGTTACTGAAGCATTATAATAAGTCTAGTAGTGTCAATCCCTGCGACTTTCTTTTTCTTTCAATGTTATGTTGGCTATTCTAGGTCTTTTACGTCTCCATAAAAACTTTAGAATCAGTTTGTTGATATCCACAAAATAATTGCTGGGATTTTGATTGGAATTGTGTCAAATCTGTACATCAAGTTGGGAAGAACAGACACGTTGATATTGAGTCTTATTCATGAACTTGGAGTATCTCTCCATTTATTTAGTTCTTTGTTCTATCATAGTTTTGTAGTTTTTCTCATATAGATCATGTACATATTTTGTTAGAATTATACCTAAGTATTTCATTTTTTGGTTGCTAATGTAAATGGTAATGCGTTTTAAATTTCTTTTGTACACACAGGAAAGCCACTGGCTTTCCTTGTATTTTGCAACCTTGCTTGTTAGTTCCATGAGGTTTTTTTGGTCAGTTCTTTCGAATTTTCTACCTAGACAATCCTGTCATCTGAGAACAAAGACAGTATTATTTCTTCTTTTCCAATCAGTATACCTTTTTCCCTTTCCTGTTTTACTGCATTAGCTAGGACTTTGAGTATGATTTCAAAAAGCAGTGGTAAGAGGAGGCATCCTTGAGTTTTTCCCCATCTTGGTGGGAAAGCGTTGACATTCTCACCATTAAGTATGGTGTTAACTGTTGATTTACTTGGTAGATTTTTGTTTTTTCATCAAATTGAGGAAGTTCCCTTCTATTCCTCATTTGCTCAGCATTTTAATCATGATTGGGTATTGGATACCATCAAATGGATTTTTTGCATCTATTAATATGATCGTGTGATTTTTCTTCTTCAGCCTGATGTGATTAATTACATTGATGTTTTAAAATGTTGAACCAGTCTTGATAAATACTTCTTGATCATGGTATGTAATTCTTTTTGTACATTGTTGGATTTAATTTGCTAATATTTTGTTGAGGGTGTTTGCATCTCTGTTCATAAGAGATTGGTCTGTAGTTTTCTTTTCTTGTAATGTCTTTGTCTGGTTTTGATATTAGGTTAGTATTGTCCTCACAGAATGACGTAGGAAGTAACTGCTGTATCTCTGAAAGACATTGTAGAGAATTGGTATTATTTCTTCTTTATATGTTGATTAGAATTCACCAGTGAACCCATCTGGATTTGGTTCCCTCTGTTTTTGAAAGTTAGTTATTGTTCAATTTCTTTGGTAGATATAGGTCTATTCAAGATTCTTTTTTCTTCTTGTGTGAATTTTGGCAGATTATGTTTTTTAAGGACTTGCTCCATTTCATTTAGCTTTGCAAATTTGTGGACATAGATTTATTTATGATATTAGTTTATTATCTTTTTAATGGCTTTGGGGTAGTAGCAATTAGTAAAGATCTTCTCTTTCATTTATGATATTACTAATTTGTCTTCTTTTTTTCTGAGTGGCTAGAGGCTTATCAGTTTTATTGATCTTTTCAGAAAAGACACTTTTGGGTTTGTTAATTTACTCTGTTGCTTTCCTGTTTTCAATTTCATTGATTTTTGCTGTAATATTTATATTTCTCTTTATCTGCTTACTTTGGAGTTAATTTGCTTTTCTTTCTTGCTTTCTATGATGAAGGTTAGAGTATTATTATTATTTACAAATTTTATTTAAGAGACAGGGTCTCGCGACATGGCTCAGGCTGGAGTGCAGTGACTGTTTCCAGGTGGACTCCTACTACTGATCTGTGTTTTGACCTGCTTTGTTTTTAACCTGGGCTGGTTCACCCTTCCTTAGGCGACCTGGTGGTATCCTGCTCCCAGGGGTGTTGATGCCAAGCTAATCATGGAGGTGCACTGGGCATAGTGTACTACAGTCCAGAACTTCGAATTCTGTCCATTTTTCTGTCTTCACCACCCAGGTAACTGGGACTACAAGTGTGTGCCAGTGCTCCCAGCTGAAGCTCTGATTACTGATTTTTTATCTTACATGTGCATTCAAACTGTAAGTTTTCCTCCAAGCACTGCTTCTGTTGCATCCCACAAGTGTTAAATTGTATTTTCATTTTAATTTAAAGTATTTTAAAATTGCTCTTCACATTTTTTCTTTGATTAATGTATTTATTTAGAAGTACTTTGGAATTTTCCTGCCATTTTTTTGTTATTTATTTCTAGTTTAATTCTGTGGTCTGAGAATAGACATTATATGATTTCTATACTTATAAATTTGTTAAGGCGTGTTATTACTCAGAATGTGGTCTATGTTGGTAAATATTTCATTTGAGCCTGGAAAGAATGTTCAGTCTGCTATTGTTGGATGAAGTGGTCTATAGATGTCAGTTATATCCAGTTGATTGAAAGTGCTGCTGAGTTAAACTGTATCTTTACTGATTTGTTGCTGACTGGATCTGCCCATTCCTGATAGAGGCATGTTGAAATCTCAACTCTAATAGTGCATTTATGTATTTTCTCTTGAAGTTTATGTTTTTTTTTTCTTTTTTTCATTTATTTTTACTCTCCATTGTTAGGCACATATATATTAAGGATCATTGAGTCTTCTTGAGATACTGATCCCTTTATCATTACTTAATGCCTCTCTTTGTCCCTGGTAACTTTCTGTGCTCTGACGTTGGCTCTGTCTGAAATTAATATAGCTGCTCCCACTTTCTTTTGATTAGTGTTAGCATGGTGTATCTTTCTCCATCCCTTTGCTTTTAATCTGTATGTGTTTTTATATTTAAAATGGGTTTCTTGTTCATATAGTAGGATCTTGTTTTTTGGTCTGCCCTGACAATGTCTTTTAATTGGTATATTAGACTTGATGTTTAAAGTGGTTATTGATATAGTTAAATTAATATTCACCATATTTCTTAATGATTTTCTATTTGTTGCCCTGTTTCTTTGTAACTTTTTGTTATGTACTTTTTCTGCCTTTTGTGATTTGAGTATTTTATATGATTTCATTTTTCTCTCATTTTTGAGCAAATCAGTTATATATATTTATTTTATTTATTTATTTTTGAGACACTGTATCACCCAGACTGGAGTACAGTGGCGTAATGTTGTCTCACTGCTCCACCTCCCTGGCTCAAGCAATCCTCCCACCTCAGCCTCTTGAGTAGCTGGGACCACAGATGCACACCACCGTGCCTGGCTAGTTACTGTTTGTGCTTTTTTTTGTAGAGATAAGGTTTTGCCATGTTGCCCAGGCTGGTCTCAGACTCCTGGGCTAAAGCAGTTCTCTCACCTTGGCCTCCCAAAGTGCTGGGATTATGGGCATGAGCCACCACGCCTGTCCTCCACTTTTTTTTTTTCTTCTTTTTTTTTTTGTGATGGAGTCTTGCTCTGTCATCGAGGCTGGAATGCAGTGTTACCATCTCGGCTTACAGCAACCTCTGCCTTCCATATTCAAGCAATTCTCCTGCCTCAGCCTCCCGGGTAGCTGGGATTATAGGTGTGCACCACCACGCCTGGCTAATTTTTGTGTTTTTAGTAGAGATGGGATTTTGCCATGTTGACCAGGCTGGTCTTGAACTCCTGACTTCAAGTGATCTGCCTGCCTTGGCCTCCGAAAGTGTTGGGATTACAGATGTGAGCCGCTGCGCCTGGCCTTTTAATTTTTTTTTTTTTTTCTAACTTAAGTGTTTGCCCTGGAGCTTGCAATATATATTTATAGTTTTCCAAGTACATTGTCAGATAATACCATGTTGCTTCATGGGTTGTGTAAGTACTTTATAATAACGAAATATTCCTGTTTCCTTGCTTCTGTCCTTTTCTATCTTGTCATTTCACTTATACATAGGCATACGCAAGCAAATACATCATTGCTATTATTTTGAACTGTTACCTTTTAGCTGAATTAAAAATAAGAAAAATAAAAGTTTTTATTTTACCTTCACTTGTTCTCTCATATTCTTCCTGAGTTTCTGACCTATATCTTTATCCTTCTCTTTCATGAAATTATTTTAATATGTCTTGCAAGGCAGGTCTACTGGCAACACATCTCTTCGATTTTTGTTTGAGAATGTCTTTATGTTTCTTTCACTCTGGAAGGATAGTGTCACATGGTATAAATTTTTAGATTCATGTTTTTTTTCTCTCAACACTTTAGTGTTTTATTCTGCTCTCCTGTTCGCATTGTTTCTGAGGGGAAGCTGGTCTTCCGTAGGCAAGGTGTTTTTTGCCTCTGGTTTCTTTCAAGATTTTTTTCTTTGTTTTTGATTTTCTGAAGCTTGAATATGATATGCTTAGATTTTTACAAATTATTTTTAGGTTTTTAGGAGCCTCAGTCTTAATATTATCTGAGTTTTATGGATCTGTGGTTTGGTGTCTGATATGAACTTGGAAATTTAGTCATTTTTGTTTCCTTGTGTTATCAGTGTATGTAAGTTACACCTTTTTTAGTTGTCCTACAGTTCTTGAATGTTCCACTCGTTCTTTTTCCTCTCTGTTTTTTCTTTGCTTTTCAATTTTGGAAGTAGTTTCTGTTGTTAGACCCTTAAGCTCAGGGATGCTTTCCCTAGCTACGTTCAGTCTATTAATGAAGCCATTAAAGGCATTCTTCGTTTCTATTACATTGCTTTTGATTTCTAACATTTCTCTTTATCCTTTGTTAGAATTTCCATTTCTCTGCTTACGTTGTCTATGTGTTTGCATATTGTCTACCCTTTTCATAAAGCACCTAGCATATTAATCATAGTTTTAAAAAATTCCCAGTCTGGTAACTCCAGAATTCCTGTCATGTCTGTTTTTGATGCTTGCTCTGTCTCTTCAAACTGTTTTTTGCCTTTTATTATGTCTTGTAATTTTTTATTGAAAGGTATACATGATGTAGTAGGTAAAAGGAACTGCTGCAAATAGGCCTTTAGTGATGTAGTTACAAGGGAGGCATTGTGTAGTCCTAGTATTAGGTCCCAGTTTTTTGGTGCTGTGCTCCTGGACTGTGAACGTAACCATTGTTTCTCAGTCCCCCACCCTTATCCCTGCCACTTTTAGGTGGGATAGAATGGCTAGAAGGGACTGGAATTTGGTATTTCCCTTTCCTCTTGTGAAAGGCTAAAGTGAACTGGAGTTGTTCACCGTACTTCTTTATCCACAGGTAGGTTAGGCTCTGGTAAATTAGTTTCTGTTCAAGGCAGGCCTTGTTAAGAACTGATTGCTGTGGCATATTTCAAAATTGTTCCTTTTTCCTTTCCCCTACCAGAAGCACAAAGGGATTTTTCTCTGATTTTTACTGTAAGGGCCTAGCAGAGCTCCTGGAGGTAAAATTCACAAGAGTGTCACGGCCTCACATGACTGGGTCCTCCTGGAGTTTTAAATTGTCATTTGTTTGCACCGAGTCTCCAACAATTTGTCTTTATAGTTGAAACTTTCTTACCCTGGCGCTGGTTCCCAAGGAAGTTTCTGCTTGGGGGTTTCTGTTCTGATGACTTGGGATTTTTCTCTATCTGCCTGCCTGTCTCTGAATTTTGGGGGACAGTGGTTTGCCCTGTGACCTCACTTCTCTGAAGGATCTCACTAGAGCTATTAATTTTTCAGTTTGTTCAGCTTTTTACTTGTTAGGATGGAGTAGTGACTTTTAATCTTCTTGTATGTAAAGAAGGAACAGGATGCCAGGCACAGTGACTCACGCCTGTAATCCCAGCACTTTGGGAGACTGAGGTGGGCGGATCACGAGGTCAGGAGATCGAGACCATTCTGGCTAACACAGTGAAACCCCGTCACTACTAAAAATACAAAAAATTAGCCGGGTGTGGTGGCAGGCGCCTGTAGTCCCAGCTACTCGGGAGTCTGAGGCAGGAGAATGGTGTG
>NW_012115488.1:5889358-5895266 GCF_000951035.1 Colobus angolensis palliatus
GATGGTCTCGATCTCCTGACCTCGTGATCCGCCCGTCTCGGCCTCCCAAAGTGCTGGGATTACAGGCTTGAGCCACCGCGCCCGGCCTAAAGGTTACAAGTTTTAAAGGGGTTAAAAAGAGATTGGTTTGTGGGAATTTGGAGGCTACATCCTTTCAGAGAATAAGTAGTTAGAGGGGATAGCAAATTAAGGGGAGTAGATTTTTCAGAATAGCAAAAGATAATACTTGATAATTTTTTTATTCTTAATAGTAAATATTTAGTTATTTTATAAATCAATCATCGAGGTTGGATTTTTTGTTTTTACCCTAGTGTATTTGAAAGTAAATGATGCTTTATTTTTAATATTTGCTGATGTAGTTAATCAAAACCTATAGAATTAAGGTAGACATTGTATCAGAAGAAAGCAGTTTTGAACAAAGAGAGCGAATTACTAGTCAGTTAACAAGTATCAGCTGTTTCATAAGCATCACATAACATTTCCTAAATTGTGCACTGCATTGTTCAGTTAAAGGAATTGGTGTTCTGTGACTTTTTGACAGTTAAGTAATTTGAGAACTTCTGCATTTTGGGTCTTTGCTCTTGGAAATCCAGAATGTACATTAGCTTGTTTATGCCCAGTGTTCCATTAATGGAGCGCTAAGCATCTGGGAGTTCTTTATATCCTACTGCTCAGGGCCATCGCCAAGGTCCGATTTTTCACACTCAAAAAGTTGCAACCTTAGACATAAATACAGGAGCCCTATGAGTCATTAATATACTAAACAAACTTTCTTGTTTAACTCTGCTTTTTCTAAACTTATGTGCTTAGTGATTATTCTCTGCAGGGCATGTTTGGAGAAACATAGTAATAGCAAGTCGTTAGGTTTCTCTCTACCTGGTGCTTACAATGGGAGTAGTATAGAGGAAGAACCCAAGCTTAGCCTTTGGAAAAACCTGAGTTTGTGGTTTTTAATGCTTTTAGTGAATCACTATATTGGAAAAGTTAATTTAAGCTCCTCATGAGTGTTTCCTTTTGTAAAATATAGTAACATTTCTCCATTTCTAATTCACAGTGTTGCTGATGTTTTATAGTTACCAAAAAGGCTATAATAAAGTACTTACATATAAGGTTTGTATATGGTTCTTTTTTCTTTTTTATTGTCTATATGTAAGGTACACAACATAATGTTTTGATATGCATATATTTAGTGAAGTAATTACTACAGTCAAGTAAGTTAATATATCCCTCATCTCCCACAGTTAACCGTTTCTCTGTGTGTGTGTGTGTGTATGTGGTAAGAGTGCCAAAAAATATATGGAGTGCTTCACAAATTTGCGTGTCATCCTTAAGCAGGGGTCATGTTGATCTTTTCTCTGTCATCATTTCCAATTTTTAGTATATGTGCTGCAGAAGTGAGTACTGTATATGGTTCTTACAAAGAAGGGGAACATTTGACACCTGCTTTCTGGTGGTAGGTGTGATATTGATGTGAATTGTTCCAAGAGTCAGAAACCTATATTGATGTTGAAAGAATAAATCAGTATGCAAGGGAATGGTGTGTTTAACATTTTATAGAGGCAACAGTGCTAAGGAGTTATACTGTTTTCTTGTAATTTTTTTCTTTTGGACACTTTAATATGTTGCGAAGAGATGACCAATAAAACAAGAATAATAGATATTTAGTGTTGCTTATTAAGAGTTAAGCTGGGGGTTGGGTGCAGTTGGCTCATGCCTGTAATCCCAGCACTTTGAGGGGCCAAAGGAGAGAGGATTGCATGAGCCCAGGAGTTAGAGACTAGACCAAGCAACATAGGGAGACCCTGTCTCTACAAAAAATAAAAATAACAAGTTTGGCAGGGCATGGTGGTAGCACACCTGTGGTCCCAGCTACTTGGGAGGCTGGGGTAGGAGGCTCACTTGAACCCAAACGGTTGAGGTTGCAGTGAGTTCTGATCTCGCCACTGCATTCTCACCTGGGTGACAAAGCAAGATCGGTCTCATAAACTGGGCAGGGTGGCCTCTGCCTGTAATCCCACCTACTTGGGAGGCTGAGGTGGGAGGACTCTTGAGGCCAGGAGTGTGAGACCACCCTTAACAACCTAGCAAGACCCTGTCTCAAAAAAATATTAAAATAAAAAGAGTTAGATGGATTACAAGAAAACTTCCTTAGCTGGTAAGTGTATCCTACTTACTAATGACAGAAATATAGTTGAAACATCATAGAATAAGGTTTTGGATGAAATCTTATGCAATTATTTATAAGGTAGTATCTACAGTTCTAATTATTTTGTTGTAAGGATGTTAAAATGAGTTTTAGAATAATGCATATAATAGTTGGGGATAGAAGAGCTTTTTATATGGAAATAAAATATTCAGATTTTTTTTGTGTTGAAAAAGTTTAAAAGATGATTATATGATTAAAACTTACATAGTTAATGAACAGAGAAAATGAAAAATGGTGACACAATCCTGAGAGGTATAAAATTATATATGCTAAAGAGGCAGATGCGTGAATTTCTGTCCTGTCTCTGACCTTCGTGGGCATGAGACGTTAGTCACGGAAAGGCAGAAAAGATGAGGCAGGGCTAGGTCCTGGCTCTGAGTCACCCATTGACTCAGCTGTTAGTACCAATCACTTAGTCTTAGGCCGCTGAACAGTACATATGTGAATTTTCAAGTGACCACTGTTGTGGCCTCTGCAAACATTTGGCAGTGTTGGGGGTTAAGGGAGATTAAGTCCAAAATAATAAAACAGATGAGGGAGAGGGTAACAGCTGGACAACACATTGTTATGAGGTGTTTAGTGTAGATATAATTTTGACTGTCTAATGTTTTATGTATATGCACAATTACATATAATATATATGCACATGCTAATTTTAAAGCATGCTCCCTTTAGTGTTGAAATGAAAGTTTTAGTATAGAGATTTTCTGTGCTTGGAATTATTATTTTTTCCTTGGGTATACTTTTTCTTGAAGTATAACACATACAAAGCATAGTATCTTAAGTGTTCAGCACAATGAATTTTAACAAGTGGATGTACCTGTGTAATCCATACTTAAAGAACCCCAGAATATTATCAGCATCTTAGATGTCTTTTTGTGCCTGCTTTCTGCCTAATATGCACACCACCTCCTCCTGAAAAACAAAATTCTAACTTCTTGTATCCTAGATTATTTCTGACTTTTTGAGTTTTATATTATAAAATTGAATCATATACAGGTTGAGTTTCCCTTAATGCTTAGGACCAGAAGTGTTTCAGATTTCGTATTTTTGGGGGGCTTTATTTGCATTATACCAGTTGAGCATCGCTAATCTGAAATCCAAATGCTCCAATGAGCATTTTGTTTTTGTGTCATGGTGGTCCTCAGAGTTTCAGATTTTGGAGCATTTTGGATTTCAGTTTTCAGATTAGGGATACTCAACCTTTAATATCCATTCTTTTATGTGTTACTTTGTTATGTTGATAAGATTTATTCATGTTGTTGCGTGTAGCACTATTTCCCTTATCTCCATTGCTTGTGTTACATTGTGACTATACCAATAGTATATTATCTTTTTCTACTAGTGATGGACATGACCTTTAGGGTGTGTGTAGTTTGACTATTACGGATAGCATTACTATGAATTTTTGATAATGACTTTTGATGAACGTGTATAGACATTTATGTTATACACCTAGGATTAGAATTGCTGGATCATAGGATGTTCATATAATAAGCTTGGTAGGAATTCCTGAATGGTTTTGCAAGCTGTTTGTACCCATTTAAATTCTGAGTAGCAACGTGTGAGAATTTCAGTTGCTCTACATTCTTGTGAACATTTAGTATCAAAATAAAATCATTGTAGTGATTTAGTTGGGTTGGTGGTGTAATAGCTCTTGTGGTTTTAAATTCTTATTTTCTTGATGTGATGATTAATGGAAGTGTGTATCTTTTCATATGTTTATTGGTCATTTCTGTAACTCTTCCATGAAGAAGTCTTTTGATTTCCAGTTTTCTATTGGTTTGTCTTTTTTTGTATTTATTTCTGGTTATTCTCTGTCTTGGCTATGAGTCTTTTGATGAGTGTATGTGCTTTTGAACTGTTGTTTTTTTTTTTTTAACAGAAGTTAATTTTATCAGTTTTCTTTTTCTCTTTGTGGCTGAAGTGTAGCACACATAAAGCATAGTATTCTACACTATACACAATGAATTTTAAAAAGTGGATGTACCTATGTAATCCATACTTAAAGAACCTCAGAATATTGTCAGCATCCTAGATATCTTTTTGGGGCTGCTTTCTGCCTAATACGCATGCTACCGCTTCCCAAATAAACAGAATTCTAACTTCTTACATTCCAGATTATTTCTGACTTTTTCAGCTTTATATAATAAAATTGAATCATAAACAGGTTGAGGTTTTTTGAGTCATGTTTAAGAAATCTTTGCGTGCTCTAAGGAGACGAACATATTTGCCTGTGTTTTTTCCTAGACACTTTATTATCTTTTTCCTTTAGATATAATGTACATATGGAATTGATTTTTGTGAATGGAGCAAGGAAGAGGTCAAGATTCATTTAAAAACTATGTGGATATCTAGTTGACCCATTTCCATCAAGTAAAAAGCTCATATTTTTCAGACTCATCATTGTCATGAATCAATGGCAATACATGTGTGAGTTTGTTACATCTCACTTCTGTCCCATAAGTCTACTTGTCTATCTTTGCATTAATTCTTAATGTATAATAGCATGACTAATTGTTCTTCAGTAGGACCTGTCTCTTTTTCACTAGTGAAATTGATACTTTGTGACCTTTTTCATTTGTTCAATCGTCTCCAGTCTACCAATTTTGTTAATCTTTCCAAGAACCAATTTTTCATTTTTTTTCCCTGAAGTCTTGTGTTGTACCTTTGCTTTTGATTTCATTAATTGTGTCCTATTTATTTTCTGTCTTTTCAGGTTTAACTTTTTGTCTTTTCTAATTTCTTGAGGTAGATATTTAAATAATTCCTCTCTGTCTTCTTTTTTAATATAATCATTTAAGGTTACAGATTTCCCTCCAAGCATAACTTCAGCTACCTGTCACAAATTGTTATCTGACCTATCTGCATTTGGTTTCTTCACTAGCATATTGTGAAGACATATTTCCAAATAGATGGCAACTTTTATAGTTTTTTTAGGGGTTAGTAATTTTTCGATTAGTTCCCTTGAGAGAACATACTCAATGAATTTAGTCCTTTGAAATGAGGCTTGCATTTTGATTCAGCATATGGTTTTGGATGAATGTTCTATGTTCACTTGAAAGGTGTGTCTATATATATATATATATATATATATATATATATACACACACACACACACATATATATACACACACACTTTTATTGGATGTAGCTTTCTTCATGGGTCAATTATATTTATGAATCTTGGTTTTTTATATGTTAACTGATTTTTTTTTTCTTTCATGTGCTTTTTAAACAAACTCTTGAGAGAAATGTGTAGTTTCTCATCCTACTACTGTAGATTTATCTATTTTAGGGGTTTTATCTATGTAGAACTACATATAGTTTTATTTTAGCTTTATATTTTGGTGTATGCATATTTAGAATTCATTATTTATTCTTCAATTATTATTCAATTTAGAATAATGAATTCTAAATATGCATACACCAGTTCCTAATGAATTCATTACTGTATTATGAAATGTCTCTTATCTTTGATACTTCTTCTAATACTTCTTGTCTTTTTTTTTTTTTTAATTAATTATTTATTTATTTTTTTTGAGACAGAGTTTTGCTTTTATCGCCCAGGCTGGAGGTGTGATCTCGGCTCACTGCAAACTCCACCTTCTGGGTTCAGGCGATTCTCCTGCCTCAGCCTCCTGAGTAGCTGGGACGACAGGTGCCCACCACCACACCTGGCTAATTTTGGTATTTTTAGTA
>NW_012115488.1:5895841-5923662 GCF_000951035.1 Colobus angolensis palliatus
TTCGGGCCTCCCAGAGTGCTGGGATTACAGGCGTGAGCTAATGTGTCCGGCCTCCTTCTGCTTTTTACATTATTGCTCTGCATGTTTATTATGCCTTTTTTTTTTCTTTTTTTTTGACGTGGAGTCTCACTCTGTTGCCCAGGCTGGAGTACAGTGCCACAATCTTGGCTCACTGCAACCTCCGACTCCTAGGTTCATACAATTCTCCTGCCTTACTCTCCCAAGTGACTGAGATTACAGGTGTGTGCCCCCACACCCAGCTAATTTTTGTGTTTTTAGTAGAGTTGGGGTTTCGCCATGTTGGGGAGGTTGGTCTTGAACTATTGACCTCAAGTGATCCACCTGCATCTGCTTCCCAAAGTGCTGAGATTACAGGCATGAACCATCATGCCGGCCTATTATACATGTTTTAATATTCATTAGATATTATTGCTTTGTACAGTGTTTGTTTACACATATATTTACTGTTATGATGCTCTTCACTTCATGCTGCATTTCCATTGTTTCCTGTAGGATAGGAACTTTTTAACTTTTCTTTTGGCCTATGGAACTTCTTTTAATACTTTTTTTTTTTTTTTTTTTGGTAAACGTCAGTTGTCAAATATACTTTCTATTTATCTGAAAATGTACTTGTTTCTGTTTATGAAGGATATTGTCTCTGTGCATTAGATTCTAGATTCACAGTTGCTTTCTTTCAGAAATTTGAAGATATTTCATTCTCTCTGCTGTCCAGTATTTTTGTTGCAAAGTTAGCAAAAATTTTTTATCTGTTTCTTTGAATATAATGTCTTTCTGTTTTGACTACTTTGAAGATTTAGTCTTGCCAAAGAACGAAACTGGAGGCATCATGCTACCCAACTTCAAGCTATACCACAGAACTCCTGTAACCAAAATAACATGGTACTGGTACTAGAACAGAGACATAACACCAATGGAACAGAATAGAGATCCTAGAAATAAGACCTCACACAGCTATCTGATTTTTGACAAACTTGACAAAAACAAGCAATGGGGAAAGGACCATTCAATAAATGGTGCTTGGATAACTGACTAGCCATATGCAGAAGATTGAAACTAGACCCTTTCCTTACACCATATGCAAAAATTAAGATGAAATAAAAACTAAAATGTAATACCCCATACTATAAAAACCCTGGAAGACAATGTAGGCAGTACCATTCAGGACATAGGCCTGGGCAAAGTTTCATGAGGAAGATGCCAAAAGCAATTGCAACAAAAGCAAAAATTGGCAAATGGGATCCAATTAAATGAAAGAGCTTCTGCATGGCAAAAGTAACTATCAACAGAGTAAACAGACAACCCGCAGAATGGGAGAAATATTTTGCAAACTATGTATCTGACAGAGGTCTAATATTCAGCATCTAGAACTTAAATTTATGAGGAAAATAATCCATTAAAATGTGGGCAAAAGACATGAAGAGACATGTTTCAAAAGAAGACATACATGCGGGCAAGAATCAGACAAAATAAAGCTCAACATCACTGATCATTAGAGAAATATAAATCCAAGCCACCATGACACCAGTCAGCATGGGTGTTATTAAGAAGTCAGAAAATCACATGTGCTAGCGAGGTTGTGGAGAAAAAGGAATGCTTATACACAGTTGGTGGGGGTGTAAATTAGTTCAACTGTTGTGGAAGACTGTGTGGCATTTCCTCAAAGACCTAAAGATAGACGTACCATTCAACCCATGAATCTCATTACTGGGTATATAACCAAAGGAATATAAATCACTCTGTTACAAAGACATTTGCACATGTATGTTCATTGCAGCACTGTTCATGGTAGCAAAGACATGGAATCAGCCTAAATGCTCATCATTAATAGACTGGATCAAGAAAATGTGGTACATATATACCATGGAATACTATGCAGCCATTAAAAAAATAACAAGATTATGTCCTTTATAGGGACATGCATGAAGCTGGAAGCCATTATCCTCAGCAAACTAATGCAAGAACAGAAAAATCAAATACTGCATGCTCTCACTTATAAGTTGGAACTGAATGATGAGAACACATGGATACGTAGAGGGGAGTAACACACACTGGGGCCTCATTGAGAGTGGAGGGTGGGAGGAGGGAGAGGCTCAGGAAAAATAACCAATAGGTACTAGGCTTTATAACCTGGGTGATGAAATGATCTGTACAACAAACTCCCATGACACACATTTACCTGTGTAACAATTCTGCACATGTACCCCTGAACTTAAAATAAAAGTTGAAAAAAAAATTTAGTCTTGCCTTTGGTTTTTAGCATTTTTACTGTGATTTGCCTAGATGTGGCCTTTTTTTTTAAGGAAAAAAAAACTTGCTGGGGTATATAGAATGCTTGAATCTTTGCCTTAACATTTTTGATTGAGTTTGGAAAATTCTTGACTAATTTTTCTTCATATTTTGCTTCTGTTCTATTCTCTATTGCCTCCTTTCTGGTACTGTACATGTATGTCTACGCCCCCACACCCCACCCCACCACTTCCCCTTTTTTTTGAGACAGGGTGTCTCTCTGTCACCCAGGCTGGAGTGCAGTGGTATGATCATAGCTTACTGCATCCTTGAACTCCTGGGCTCAAGCAGCGCTCTTGCCTCAGCCTCCTGAGTAGCTGGGGACTATAACTGTGCGCCACTGTGCGTAGCTTATTTGTTTTAGAAAACCTTTTTTGTAGAGTTGGGGGTCTTGCTTTGTTGCCCAAGCTGGTCTTGAACTCCTGGCTTCAAAGATCCTCCCTCGTCAGCCGCGTGAAGTGTTGGGTAACAGGTGTGAGCCACTTTGCCCAGCCTGTTAGCAACTTTTTAAAAAACGATGTCCCATTCATCTTTTGTATTCTTTTCTGTATTTTCTTTTTTTTCTGCATTGCTGTTTGACAGGTATAACTTTTTTGTATTTTCTGTCGTTGTTTTCTTTTTATGCTCTAGTAAGTGTATTTTCTATGGAACTTTTCAAATTATTAGCTTCTTGGCCGGGCGCAGTGGCTCACGTCTGTAATCCCAGCACTTTGGGATGCTGAGGCGGGTGAATCACAAGGTCAGGAGATCGAGACCATCCTGGCTAACACGGTGAAAACCCCCTCTACTAAAAATACAAAAAATTAGACGGGCGTGTTGGCGGGCAGCTGTAGTCCCAGCTACTTGGGAGGCTGAGGCAGGAGAATGGCGTGAACCCGGGAGGCAGACCTGACAGTGACCTGAGATCGCGCCACTGCACTCCAGCCTGGGTGAAAGAGCAAGACTCCATCTCAAAACAAAAAGCAAAACAAAACTACCTAATCTGTTAACATTATGTTTAGCTCTTAATTTTACAACTTTGATGACTTTTTAAATATTCAAATTTTATCCTTAAATTCCATCTTTATTTTGTCTTTTCCTATATTTTCTTGAATAACTATTACAGCTTTCTGTCTGTAATTTTAAAATTTATTCCTCTTTGAGTCAGAAATTGATAATTTGTGACTTTTTCTTCTTTGATCAGTGTTAACAAAATGTTGACTTTAATAGACTCTCCAAGAACCAACTTTTGTTTTTTTCCGGAAGTTTTGTATTGTATCTTTGTTTCATTTATTTACTTGTTTGTCTTTTTGTATACTCTCTTGGCATGTGTTACATTTTAGTTAAATGCCAGACGTTGTGTTTGACAATTTTATAGGTTATCTGAATGATCATTTGCTATAGAGGATGGATGGCTTAGCCTCTCCTCTGTTAGGCAGATAGAATGCAGTTAGATCACTTGAATCACAAAACTTTTGAATACTACAGCTTGCTACGCAGTCTTTACTTAACTTCTTGTCTCTGTAGCTTCACAGTTCAGTAGATGTCTCTGGAGGGAAATAGTTAAGCCTGTGGTTCAGTTCTCTGTTTCTTTTTTATGGCCAGAATCCTCGCCCTTCAAGTCTCTTAGTATTTGTCTCACCAGGTTTGTGAGACTGTTGAAAGTTCTGCTGGATTGTTTTCCTCCTATTAGGACACAGACCGAAGACCTGGGTCTTTTGCATGAATTCTCAGCCTCTTGCTTTGTGACCACAATATGCAGATAAATAGTTTGAGGGGAAAAGTGGCAGAGTGGTTGCTGAATGGCACCTTCTTTAGGATTCTACTTTTTTTGAAATGTTGGTTCCTTAAGTTCTGATTGCCTCCATATTTAGCTCTTGGATGATTTAAACAGACTGTTCTTCTTTTTATTTTTTTATTTTTTGGTATTTTATTTGTCGTTTCTAGCAGTTCTTGATTGGAGATTATTCTGCTGCAAGTAATGTGACAAGTATTATAACTAGCATTAAAAAACAAAATAATGAACAATATAGGGAAAAGTCTTTACTCCCTCATACCTTCCTAATCTCACCGTTCTTGGTAGTAACCATTGCTGTTGTGTATGTATATGTATAATGTGCATGCATATGTATAACACATAAGTATACATTTACCTATGTTTAACATACAGTTATGTTAGTATAATGACATTTTGGTCAGTACTATAGGATTATAATGCCATATTTTTATTGTACCTTTTCTATATTTAGATATGTTTAGATGCACAAATACCACTGTGTTACAATTGCCTGTAGTATTCAGTATAGCAATATGCTGTGCAGGTTGGTAGCCTAGAAACAATATGCTATGCCGTGTGTAGTAGGCCATGGCAGTCAGATTTGTGTATGTATACTTTATGATGTCTGCACAATGATGAAATTGCCTGAAGATAAATTTCTTAGAATGTATCCCTGTCGTTACACAATGCATAAGATTGTTAAGTTTTCTAATAGGCAATATATTTTTTCATGGAGGGAGAAAATACAACATATAAAAAAAGGTACTCTTTAATTAAAAAGATCCCTTTCTGCCACTGACTCTCAGTTTCCCAGTTAGACTTTCTAGGGTCAATACCAATTCTGTGTATGTTGATTTATTTAAGGGGTGAAAATTTCAGAACCTATTCAGGCACTATTTTAAGGTGCTTAGGATAAATGAATAAACAGATGAAGATAATTGTTGCTCTGTAGGTTATATTTTGCAGAGAGGAGACATGCAATAAATATGATACATACCTAAATAGTATAGAATTCTAGAAGGTAGTAAGTGCTATGGCAAAAAGGAAAAAGCAGTCAGACTGGATAATAGGGTACTGGCAGTGCCAGAGGAGAAGTTGCCATTTTAAATTAGGTAGTCAAGATAGGACTCATTAAGTGACATTTTTGTGCAAAGACTTGAAGATAAGTATATGGTAATACATACAGTGTGTTTGTATACTTCTGAATGTTTAAACTGCCTTACTCTTTTAAGTAACCACATAGTTTTCTATTGGATATACATAATTTATTTACTCTTTATCTCTAGTGATTAAGTTTTATCTAGTTGTATGACACTGTGAACAGCCACAGTGATGATCCTTTCTTGTGTTATGTGAGCACATGCACATCTTGTATTTTACCTGCTTTCACATGTTTTGTACTGTCAAATCTCAGTCTTTGTATATTTCTTTGATTTTTGGTTTTTGTTTTGGCTTTTAAGCAAAGATTATCGTATATCAGTATTTTATATATAAACCTATAGTTTTTATAGTATTTTAAAAAATACTTTAACTTGTTTAATATTTAATTTGGCATGGTTTGGGATTCTCAGTTGATAACTTTCCAAGCATCTAACTGAATGTTGTATCAATATTTTTTGAATATTTTTTGTGATATGCCTTCTATTATACATTAAATTTTTATATGTGATAAGATCTTTTTCTAGGATTTATGTGTATGTGCTAGTTGAAAGCTCTTCTGCTTGTTGGGTGACTTGGAGGCAGGGCTTTACCAGGAAAAAGAAGAAAGAGAGATAATGTAATGTTTGGCTACAGGAAAGACTTCTGTTGTTGGTTGGGGCAAGTAATGTCAAGCAGCTTGTTGCTTTTGAAGATCAATTGACTGCTTTGAAGTTGATTTCTTTGTAAATAACTGTAAGTTATATGTAAGACATTCCTAAATAATTTTTGAAATCATAGCAAACTATCAAGAAGAAAATAAGGAATTTAAAAAATTCCACAAATGGGTGATTCATCTAAAGAAAAATTAATCAAAAGAGACTGGAATGTATCCTCAGAATGTTTGTAATCAAAGGAAAGATGCAAAGCTAGTAAGTGAACTCTGAAATACATCAATAGAATATGAGAGTTGAATACATTATTTAGAAATAACTTATTTCCAGAGTTATTTTTTATGATAGAGTTGATCTTATTTAAAAACAATGGCCACCAAAAATTTACAACTAATGGAGTCTGAATAGGCTTTGCATAAAGAAGTAGGAAGGAATTAAAATTTTGGTTACAATATTGGTGATAGTCTTGTTTTTCATGTAAGTGCTGACTGACTTAGTTAAGATTGTTGTATAAAGTGGTTGGAATGGCTTTCCTGATATTGATAGTCTGTCTGCTTTCCCTAGAGTTCCAAACCATGGGGTTCCCTGAGGCCCTTTCAAGAAGTCTGTAAAGTCAAATAATTTTCATAATACTAATGCATTATTTGCCATTTTCAGTTTCTTGACGTTTGCACTCTGGTACAAAATGAAAACTTCTGATGCCTTAGTATAAATTCATGTAGTAATTGCCTTAATGTACCAAATAATTCATTATCAAGTAATTTATGCATCAAACTATAATAGTAATTATTGTATTCTTTGCCGCCACATACCTGCAGAAAAAAATAAAGCCAGTTCCAGTTAAGAAAGTCTTTGATAGAACAGTAAAAATTATTAATTTTATTAAATTGCAGTCCTTGAGTATATGTCTTTTTAGTATTTTGTGGGTTGGAATGGAAAGAACACATAGTACTATATCCTGACGTGCAATGTCTTGAGAAAAAAGAGTTATGCGATTATTGAGTCAATACCTGAACAAGCCACTTCTTTCATGACACATTAGTTTTACTTTGAAAAATAACTGACAAACCATGGTTATTTAGATTTCAGTACATGGCAGATATTTTCTTGAAAAAGAACTAAGTGAGCCTGTCACTTTGAGGAAAAAAACTGGCAGTATTTGGTGCTTTAAGATGATATTTAAATTTTCAAGCAAAAATTAGAATTTTGGAGGCCTTGTATCTACAACTGTGACTTTGAAGGTTTCTCAAATACTTAATGACTTTTCTGATGAGATTGATGGTTGTCAGAAGTCTCTGAGACCACCCTTAGGTTCAGGGATTTGCCAGAAGGACTAACAGAACATGGCAAAACTGTTATACTCACAGTAATAACAATTTATTATAGCAAAAGGTTACAGTTTAAAATCAGCTATTGAAAGAGGTGCATAGGGCAGAGTCCAGCAGAGATTAGATGCAAACTTCCAGTTGCCCTCTCCCACGGGAGTCATAGGGACAGTGCTTAACTGCTGCTCACAGCAGCAGTATGTGACAACACGTGTCAAGTATTGCCAACCAGGAGAACTCACCTGAGTCTTGGTGTCCAGGGATTTTTTGGGTATCTTTCATGAAGGCCTAAAGTGCCCACGTTGCTGACTTTAGTAACTCCATCTGTTTGACTCCAGAGGTCAGACTGATACTGCATGGACCAAGGCCCCTACCATAAATTACATTGTTAGCATAATCTGTTGGTGTGGCTCAAGGATTCAGTAAACAAAGGCCCTTGTATTAAGCAGCATATTTCAAGGGCCTTAGGTGGGCAAGGACCAAACCTTTCTTTGGAATATCCAAGGTGTGGACAACCTAGCCCTACTGAGTTATTAATCCTTTACTGCATACTGGCATACTGGTGATATATAAGGAATGTAATGTTTTGATAATGTAAATGAAATGTGTTAATATCTGGAAGATCTGCATAGTTCAGTGAAGCAATATTTTTCAGATGCATGATGCAACTCATGATATGCATCAGTAAATGATAGGCCAGTGGATTTTAATGGAATAAAATACAGATGTTTTAGATGTGGTCAGATTCTACATTTCATCTAACTTATATGTAACTTTATTAAGTAATAGTCCTCATATGCTATGAACCAAAGCAATATAGAGCAACATATTGAATGCAGAAACAGATAAGAAAATCTGTTTTCTATTTAGTTAGATACTAAACATTTGTACAAAAATGTAAATTGGTGCTGCTCTTCTCATAAAATTTTTTTGGAGAACATATTTTACGTGAAGAATATGTTATCTGTATTAACATTTACTCCATTATGTGTTATTTGTAAATTAATTTTCAAACTTTAAAAATTTTTTCAGTTCTAATTTCTAATACAGTAAATATTGACAGTTATAACCTACAAAAACGGAAGTTCTTTAGGGGCCAGCAATGTTTTAAACATGTGAAAGGGGCTAGAGACCTTTTTGCTGGGTCTCCTCTTTCTGGGCTAGAGGTTATCAAAGGATGAGATGAACAACTAAACTAAGGGAAAGACAGTTTGCAACTGGAATCTCAGGGATATCTGGAACCAGGGATGTGAATGCTAGCATTAATCTTCATTTCCATCTCTTCATCTCTTTGGCCCTCTCAGCTTCATTCTTTCTTATTATACACAGGCTCTTCAGAATATTAGAAAATGTAGCAAACAAATAAATAAGCAAGAACTCTTTCTTTGATCTTGCATCCTAAGTCTTTTGCTTTCAGAGAAAAAAATAGATTTGCCGGTATGAGTGTGGAAAAAATACTTGAATACTTGCTTATCATGGAATGATCAACTATGAGTAGGCTAGATTATTGAAGGAAAATTATACTTTCCCTGTTGGAATTGAGGGAGAAAGAGTTCCCACAGAGAGACTGAGTGTTTTCCCTGAATGGGATGGGTGCTGAACAGGCATCTTACAAATCATCTTTGAGTGTCAACAAGTTGTATAGACTGCAGATATTATGGGAGTTCAGTGCAAGGGGAGGTTAGGGTGTTTAAGTGAGGGAACTCACATTTCTATCTCAGTTTTTGATGTGATCAAATGGCATTTTATACTAGGTGATTTTAGGTTTAAAATATCACTTTGGGCACAGGTGGTCTTTAGCTAATATCTTTGAGGTGGTTGAATTTTGACTATCCCTGGAGATATAGGTATTCCTTGAAGGGAAGAGTGATAGATAACTACCACAGGGTGGGAGGACAAGGCAAATAGTTTGGAGCCAGGGCTTTACCAGGAAAAAGAGGAAGGAGAGGTGAGAAATAGCTTGAATGGGAGAGTGAAAGTCATTCTCCAGTTTGGCTAGATATGTGGATTTCAGTAAGGGATTATGACTTTTGAATTTCCGCGTAGGCGGAACTTTTTGACAGATTTGTTTTCCTCATCTCCCACCTGCCAGAGCCTACTGGGTTCAAGACACTGTGCCATGTGCTAGACTAGAGAATTGTGAAGATGACTTAGATGTCCCCAGTATCCACAAGTACTTTTCACTGTAATGGAGAAAGCAAATATGAAAATGATTGATTATATTACAGACAAGATAAAATGCCAAAAACAAGTGTGAGAAATCAGCTGACATCATGGTAGATTAATTATGACCAAGGGATCAAGGAGATGACACTTAAGCTAGACACTGAAGAATGAGACAGATTTCTATAGACAAGGGGATGGCAATAAGGACATTGCAAATGAAAGGATTAGTATGATCAAAGGGGTAGAGGTCTGAAAATGCATGTTTGGGCCAGGTGTGGTAGCTCATGCCTGCAATCCCAGCACTTTGGGAGGCTGAGGTGGGTGGATCACCTGAGGTCAGGAGTCTGAGACTACCCTGACCAACATGGAGAAACCCTGTCTCTACTGAAAATACAAACAATTAGCGAGGCATGATGGCACATGCCTGTAATCCCAGCTGTTCGGGAGGCCGAGGCAGGCAGGAGAATCGCTTGAACCCGGGAGGTGAAAGTTACAGTGAGTCGAGATCATGCTGTTACACTCCAGCCTGGCCAACAAGAGTGAAACTCTGTCTCGAAAAACAACAAAAAACAAAAAAACAAAAACAAGAAATAAAGTGCATGTTTGGTTTGTTTAAGAAATGACAGGTAGTCCAGTGGAGACTGGCCAAGTCATAAAGATTACTGAATGTTGTACCAGTTGTTTAGATTTAATTCTGTAAGCAATGGGACTTTTTCAGTTTTGATTTGTGTTTTGGGCATAGTTGTTTCTGGCGATAATATTATAGATGTATAAGGAGATGGGAGACCAGTAAAACTGAAAAACCTGTTGTAGGGATAGAGAACATAATGGGTTGGAAAGGAAATGACAGGATGGAATAAGAGAGTATAGGAAGGTGGAATTGTTAAGGCTTTTTGACTGATTGGATATGAGGGAAACAGGGTAGAGAGATAGGTCAGAGATACTGATGAGAAGTTTCCATCAGGTTGAATTGTATTTAATTTTTTGGTCTTAAACCAACAATAGATGGTTCAGCTCATAGCTTGGGTATCTGAATTGATGTTAATGGCAAGTAAAGATGAGAAACGAGAGAGAGGAGAGGTAAAGAGAAGGGCTGTGGGAAGAATGATGATGGTCATTAAAAAAAAAAGTATTGAGTTTTAGTTGTTGAGATATCTAGATTGAAAGATCCAGTCGCTGGTGGAAATGCAGTTCTGTCTTTAAGGTTAATGGGAGAGTTAGGAATTATTTACATTGTTAAATGCTCTTTATTGTGATACTGGATGAGTATGACAGTTATGTGACCTAGATTATTATACAAGTGACACCCTCATCTTTAAGTTTGTTTCAGAGATCCTAAATAAAAAAATTTTGAGTATTACACCTCTTTGAGGGCATTATATTTGGGAGCTAGGCAGAATGTGGTTTCCAAATTATGTAAAGTATAAAGAGTTTTATATTAAAATGGATATATTATTCTGATTGTCATATTCACCCTGTTCATAAAGAAGTACAGAATTACATCACAGCTTCTATTAATGGCTAACAGGCAAAAACTTCAGTCTTAGTCCATTTTCTATTACTGCAGCAGAATACCTGGAACTGGTAATTTATTTAAAAAAAGCTATTTGTTACAATCCTAATTACTTCACAAAGGCCCTACCACCAAATACCATCAATGTATGAATTTGGGGATTAAGTTTCTAACACAGGAAATTTGGGGGCATATTCAAATCATAGCAGCTTCCTTTTAAAAAAATCTTGTGTTTTTAAAAAAGTGTGCTATCTTTTGAGTTTTTCAGAAAACCTCTCAACCTAGAGTAAATACAGAATATTATTTAATTATCTCATATTAGAATGTTTAATGTGGGAGAGGGTTGAACAACTGCTGTCAAGATTATTTGTTGTATGAGTAGCACCTTGCGAATAATAGTCTGCTTCCATTATTTTTTATGTTAGTAATCAAGCAGATTAAATACTTCATAACAATTATGTTTATTTTACTTCAAAAAAATATTGATTTAAAGTACAGTGCAGGTTAAAAGTTTAATTTCAAAAAATTGAAATTAAAGGCTGATTTTTTTAATTATTGAAAGTCGTTTGGAATTGCAATAAAAATTTTTCTGTGGTTTCTTCAGTAATTTCATTAAAATTTAAAAAATTATGGACACTAAGTTAAAATCTGTACACCAAGTAATACATTTTAAACTGACATATTTGGATAATTTTCAGAACTATTAATGTTTAACTTTTTTTGTGCTAGAATGCTCTGAGACCAGATCTGTTTGTTTGAAAAGACAAATTGCGAGTATAAATTTAAAGCATGACGAATGATTAGCTTGTGCCTTGGCTTTTGTTGCCTGTAATAGATGTGCCCTCTAAGATGTTCTGACTATGGTACCTGGAAGATAATTCCTTCTTTGCCTGGTTACTATAGTTATCATATTGAGGGCCAGTTGGTTTCAGAATGCATTTTAAGAAATGGGAAAAATAGCTGTGGAAAAAATAATTAGCCTTTCAAAAGACAGTAATGGATAGCCTATTCAGATTCCCAGGTTATCAGTGGATAAACAGTTAAATGGACAATCACAAAAATACTTCAAAACCAAAGGTTCTTCTTCATTTTTCTCATCCTTAAATTTTCTACCTCTTTCCCTCAAATTTCATGGCATTTTATTTCATGTGTCAGGATTGCCACTATCTGTCTTTCTTCTCTGAAATTTCTAGACCTGTCCCACAGAGACTTGAGAATTGAGAACATGGAGAGTGGGAGTAAGGAAGCTGCATGGTCCTTCCTGTATCTGTTATTAGTACCCTGTGCCTCAGCATTCCTGTTTTGGAGAACTTCCTGCACATAAACTGTCAAAGCCTCTCATAATTATAGATACAAAGCTGTTTTCTGGTAACTTGTGGACTCCCTGATTTCTTCTTCCATGTGAGAAACAGAGTTTCGGAAATTAAAACTGCTCTAAAGTGCCAAGAATCTGAGTTTATGGGAAAAGTCACCTGATTGCTACTTGGATACCTCCCCCCCTTTTTTTTTTTTTGGAGACAGAGTCTTGCTGTGTGGCCCAGGCCAGAGTGCAGTGGCACAATCTCGGCTTACTGCAACCTCCATCTCCTAGATTCAAGCAGTTCTCATGCCTCAGACTTCCGAGTAGCTGGGATTACAGGCGTGTGCCACTACACCTGGCTAATTTTTGTATTTTTAGTAGAGTCGGGGTTTCACCTTGTTGGCCAGGCTGTTCTTGAACTCCTGGCCTCATGTGATCTGCTCGCCTTAACCTCCCAAAGTGCTGGGATTACAGTTGTGGGCCACTGTGCCTAGCAGATACCATGAATTTGTGCCAACTTCATCTGTGCTTTTATTACATGTGCTCTTATTGCACTTCTTTTGTTTATGCCTTCCAGACTTTTAATATATTTCCCCCTAGCTGTTCTGCTTTGGCATTTTACCACACTGCTTAAGGCCTATCTTCTTCCTCATTAGATGGCCTTGATTACTACTTTATAGGGAGAATCAAAATTACATGTTTTCAAGTTCACTTATCACTTTGCTTATTTGTGACCTTAAGGAATTAGACTAGATATCTGAAAGCTTTTTCCATCCCAGATATTTCATCTTAAAATAATTTTCTCCACTTTTTACTGTGAGGCAACTGTGTATTTGTTCTTTTGCCATTCCATGATTGTAGACACTGTGTTTCCACCTATCTTTTTGTCTCTTCTGTTTTTAAGGAAAAGATGACCTTCTTCCCCTAATAAGACTGTTTTTCTCATGCTCTTTTGTTTTTTTGTTTTGAGACAGTATCTTGCTCTGTTGCCTAGGCTAGAGTGCAGTGGCACGATCTCATCTCACTGCAACCTCTGCCACCTGGGTTCAAGTAATTCTCATGCCTCAGCCTCCTGAGTAGCTGTGATTACAGGCGCGTACCACCACACTCAGCTAATTTTTGTATATTTTGTAGAGACAGGGTTTTGCCATGTTGCCCAGCCTGGTCTTGAACTCCTGAGCTCAAGCAGTCCGCCCACCTCAGTCTTCCAAAGTTCTATAATTATAGGCTTGTGCCACCACGCCCGGCCGTTTTTCTCATAATCTTAAGCTCATTTTTTCCCATCTCTTTTAGAGGTTTGCTTTGTCAAATATCCCCCCTTTATAATAGATAGTTGTAATGAAACAGTTTTCTAGAAGATATTTAGAGTGATAGTACTACCATTAGGTTGAGATTCATTGCTGGGCTGATATGTTCTTGGCATTTTGAAAGGTGCTTTCGTGTATCATACTGAAATCCAGAGAACAGTTCTACCTGAGCTTTTATTATAACCCCCACAAACATTTGTGGATTCCCTACTGTATGCAAAGCACTATACTAAGAATGCTATAGGGGATATAAAAATCAGCAAAATTTGGCCTGTTAGAGGAGGAGTTTATGACCAGATAGGGGAACATGTAAAAAAGTACAATGAGATAGAGGAAGATTATATCTAAATGCAGAGGATTTTAAAGGAATGTGTATTAGTTTGTCTTCACACTGCTATAAATAACTACCTGAGACTGGGTAGTTTATAAAGAAGCAATGTTTAATTGACTCACACATGGCTGGGGAGGCCTCAGGAATCTTACAGTCATGGTAGAAGGCAGAGGGGAAGCAAGCACATCTTCACATGGTGACAGGAGAGACAGCATGTGAAGGGGAATGTGCCACGCACTTTTGAACCATCAGATCTTGTGAGAACTCACTATCACGAGAGCAGCTAGTGGAAATTTGTTCCCATGATCCAATCACCTACCACCAGGTCCCCTCCCCAACATTAGGAATTACAATTCAACATGAGATTTAGGTGGGGGACACAGAGCCAAATCTTATCATTCTCCCCCGCCTCTCCCAAATCTCATTATTCTCACATGTCAAGACACAATCATGCCTTACCAACAGTCCCCCAAACTCTTAACTTATTCCAGCATTAACTCAAAAGTCCAAAGTCTCATCTGAGACAAGGCAAGTCCCTTCCACCTATGAGCCTGTAAAATAAAAAACAAATTAGTTTCTTCCAAGGTACAATGAGAGTACAGGCAATGGGTAAATGCTCTTGTTGCAAATGGGAGAAATAGCCAAAACAAATGGGCTACAGGCCCCATGCAAGTCTGAAACCCAGCAGGGAAGTCATGAAACCTTAAAGCTCCCAAATCCTTGATTCCACGTCTCATATCCAGGGCACGCTGATGCAAGGGGTGGCCTCCTAAGGCCTTTGGCAGCTCTGCCCCATGGCTCTGCAGGATACAACCCCCACAGCTGCTTTTATGGGCTGGCATTGAGTGCCTGCGACTTTTGCAGACACAGTGCAAGCTGTCAGTGGATCTACCCTTGTGGAGTCTGGAGGATCATGGCCCTTTTCCCACAGCTCCATTAGGCAGTGCTCTAGTGGGGACTCTCTGTGAGGGTTCCAATCCCAGATTTCCCCTCTGCACTGCCCTAGTGGAGGTTCTCCATGAGGGCTCTGCCCCTGCAGTGGAGTCCTGCCTAGACATCCAGGCATTTCCATCCATCTTCTAAAATCAAGGTGGAGGCTCTGCTCTTGCCTTCTGTGCACCCACAGACCCAACACCATGTGGAATCCACCAAGGCTTGTGGCTTACACCCTCTGAAGCCATGCCCCAAGTTGTACATTGGCCCCTTTTAGCCACAGCCACAGCTGGAGCTGGAGTGGCTGGGATGCAGGGCACCAAGTCCCAAGGATGCACTTAGCAGTGGGGCTCTGGGGCTGGCCCATGAAACCATTTTTCCCTCTTAGACCTCCAGGCCTGTACTGGAGGGGCAGCCATGAAGATCTCTGACATGCCCTGGGAGACATTTTCCCCATTGTCTTGGCTATTAGCATTTGGCTCCTTGTTATTTATGTAAATTTCTTCCATTGGCTTGAATATCTCCCCAGAAAATGGGTTTGTCTTTTCTATAGCATGGTGAGGCTGTAAAATTTCCAAACTTTTATGTTCTACTTCCCTTTTAAACATAAGTTCCAGTTTCATACCATCTCTTTCTTCATACATATGAGCATATACTTTTAGAAAAAAAAACAAATCACATCTTGAATGCTTTGCTGCTTAGAAATTTCTTCTGCCAGATACCCTAAATCATCTCTGTCAAGTTCAAAGTTCAACACATCTTTAGGGCAGGGGCACAATGCTGCCAGTCTCTGCTAAATCATAGCAAAAGTGACTGTTACTCTGGTTCTTAGTAAGTTACTTTCTCCATCTGAGACCACATCAGCCTGGATTTCACTGTCCGTATCACTATCAGCGTTTTGGTTACAATTGAGCAAGTCTCTAGGAAGTTCAAAACTTTCCCACATCTTCCTGTCTTCTTCTGATCCCTCCAAATTGTTCCATCCTATGCCTATTACCCAGTTCCAAAGTTGCTTCCACATTTTGAGGTATCTTTATAGCAGTGCCACACTTTTTTGGTACCAGTTTTCTGTATGATCCTTTTCTCATACTGCTACAAAGAACTACCTGAGTCTGGGTAATTTGTGAAGAAAAGGTTTAAGTGACTCACAGTTCTGTAGGCTGTACAGGAGTCATGGCTGGAGAGGCCTCAGAAAACTTACAATCATGGCAGAAGGCAAAGGGGAAGCAACAGCATCTTCACATGGTGACAGGAGAGACAGCGAGCGAAGGGGGGAAGTGCCACACACTTTTAAAACATCAGATCTTGTGGGAATTTACTATCACGAGAACAGCAAGGGGAAATTTGCCTTCATAATTCAATCACCTACCACCAGGTCCCTGCCCCAACACTGGGAGTAACAGTTCAACATGAGATTTGTGTGGGGATACAGGGCAACCATATCAGGGGGAGGTAATGTATTCAGTTAAAGGGGATTAAAAATGGCTTTATGCAAGTATACTTTTCCCTGGAACTCAACACAGAATAGTGTTTTGACAAGCAAAAATCAAATGATGACTGTATTGTGAAAAGACATGGTGAAACAAGGTAGTATTTGTAGAGTTACACATAGTCTGATTTGGCTAAAAGGGAGGCTGGAGCCTTTCATGGTGGCTTTTGAATGCCATGGTGAATAGTTTGTACTTTACTTGTTAGTGAATAGCCATTTGTACACTTTGGAGCTATTAGAGTGAAATGATTAAGCCTGTGGTTTAGGAAGAAAAAGCCTATTAGGGAGATTAATCTTTCCCTAGTTGTAGGAAGGGTTGGAGCAGTGTGATATGGAGAGGGTGGTAATGAATGAAGGAATGGAAAACTGGAGAATAATTTCAGTGATAGTGGAGGTGCAGTATACAAGTTGACAGTAGTTTTATGACTAGGAAGATAAGTGTTTAGGAAAAACTCTCAAATTGTTTTTCCTCTGCCCTTACACCACAACAATCAACACAGAAGACTTCTGTGTCCAAATGTAAGGTATTTCTCCCTGCCAAATAAGCAATCAGTTCTTCAGTGAACACCAGCTGATTGGCCTCCAATTCGTTTCTGGTACTACCCAGAGATAGTGTCAGATCCCAATGGCTGAGGGCTCAGTCTTGGGGACTGGGCCCTCCTTCCTACTGGTTGTAAGTCTGGATTATCTAGAACTTCTACCAGATGGCTTCGAGTTGGGGTTTCCACAACCCTCTCTTTGGGTTTGATTAATTTGCTAGAGCTACTCACAGAACTGAGGGAAACACATTTACCGGTTTATTATGAAGGGTATGTTAAAGGATACAAGTAAACAGCCATATGGCAAGGTCTGGATGCCATAGGGCAAGGTCTGGAAGGGTCCCAAATGTAGGAGCCTCTGTTTCCATGGAGTTAGGGTATGTCACTCTCCCAGCAAATGGATGAGTTCTTGTTCACCTTCTTGCCCATCTTCACATGTTCAGCTGTGAAGCCAGTCCTTTTGGTTTTTTATGGAATTTTCATGACATCAGCACTTTTCCCAATAGGAAGGCCCCCCACAAGACCCTCTCTGAAATGAGGGCATTATGACCCACAGTCAGAAAAGTGGAGGAAAATTAGAGTCCTGCCTTGGTGCAGGTGAAAGGAGGGCAGGAGAAGGTCCAAGATATTGTTTCCTGAGGACTAACACACCAAACATTGTAATAAAAGACTATAAGGAGGGTGACATAGTTTGAATGTGTGTCCCCTCCAAATCTCATGTTTAATGAGACCTCCATTGTTGGAAGTGGGGTCTGGTGGGTGTTTGGATCATAGAGGTGGATCCCCCATGAATGGTTTGCTGCCCTCCCCTGTGGTAATGAGTTCAGGCGAGAGCTGGTTGTTTAAAGCAGGGGTCCTCAACTCCTACTCCATGGACTGGTACCTGTCTATGACCTGTTAGGAGCTGGGCCACATAGCAGAAGGTGTGAGCCACAGGCAAGCAAACAGTACTGCCTGAGCTCCACCTTCTGATCAGCAGAAGTTAGATCAGCAGCAACATTAGATTTTCACAGGAGTGCGAACCCTATTGTGAATTCCTCATGTGAGGGATATAGGTTGTGCGTTCCTTATGAGAATCTGATGGTTGATGATCTGAGCTGAAACAGTTTCATCCTGAAATCATCTCCCCTGAGCTCCCGTCTGTGGAAAAATTGTCTTCCACTAAATCAGTCAGTGCCTGGTGCCAGAGGTTGGGGACTACTGGTTTAAAGGAGCCTGGCTCCTCCCCCCAGAATTCTCTTGCTCTCTCTGGTCATGTGATGTGCTAGCTCTCCCTTTGCCTTCTGCCGTGAGTAAAAGCTACCTGAGGCCTCACTGAAAGCAGATTCCAGCACCATGCTTCCTCTATAGTCCTGCAGAACCATGAGCCAAAATAAACCACTTTTCTTTATAAATTACCCAGTCTCATGTATTCGATTATAGCAATGCAAAGACAGACTAACACAAAGGGCTATGGGAGTTATAAACCAGGAACTGTGGATGAAAATCCATTTTTTAAAATATATAAACACAACCACATACATAAATAAAATAACACCACAAGAAGGAATCAAAGTTGCTTTTGAAATTTCAGGTCTGGACACTAGGAAGGATTCTGGTGTCATTAACAATAAAGAGGAAGAGAAGTGTGAGTGGGTGTGTGTGTGTGTTTCTGTGTGTTTGTAGAGATATTTGCTAATTTTTTAAGATTTTGATATATTCACCTTAAGGTGAAGATTCTTGGGAGGGCTTTGTTAATTTAAGCCTGGCGTTTAAGAAGGAAGTTAGATTTAGAGAGGGAAATTTGGGGATCACTCTCATAGAGGTTATAATTTGAGCTGATTGATAACTGATATTTCCATGACTGTGAATAAATACAGAAATGGAAAATTCTGAGGAAAAGGCATGTAGAAAATGCCTTAGTTTTAGGATGACCTTTGAGTAAATTGTGTAATATTTCACTCTTATTTCTTAAAAAAAGTTACATAGGAGAAACACCTCGAGAAAGCACAAAGGAAGAAAACTAATGCCTTAAAACATTGCCTAACACATAATAGGAGCTTAAAAAAATCTTTGTTGAATGAATAATTTTTGAGATATAAGCGTGTGTATAGGAGAAAAATGGGCATATTGTGGAGAACTTTTGAGGGATAGAGTGGATAATACCCATTCCCCTGCCTTGTGCTCATAGGGTTATTGCTGATACCAGATGAAAGGACAGGTCTGAGAATATTTTGAACTTTTAAAATGTTCTTTGAGGCATATTTCAGTTTGAGGAACCGGAAGAAATTCCATAAGTAAGGTAATATGTCTGTATTCAGCAAGTAAAGTAACATGTCTACTTATAAGCTTATATTATTTCCATTTTACTTGGTGGGAATTAGATTTGTAAAGTATATTATGAAGAACGTTTAGGGTATTGTTATGGCTATATATCTTTTGATAAGTCATTTTTTTTCTTTGCCTGTGCTTTCTCCCATTGCCTGTTATACGTTTTTCTCACTTTCCTTCTCAGTCCCTCCCTTTTTCCGAATCAGTTGCCATTCATCTTTTAGGTTTCAATTTAGCCATCAGTTCTTTCAGGAAATGTATGCTAAAATTCTAAGACTGAGACAGGTATTTTTTTGTATCCCTGTGTATCCTCTTACTTACTTTACCAGATTACAGTTGCTTAATTTGAATGTCTTCTCCACTGGATCCTAAACTTTCATGTCATGGTGTTCTGTGGTATTTACTGTTATCGTCTACCATGTAGCACACTGCTTGGCAGATAGTCTGTTGGAGATGAACTAAATAAGAGACAATGTTAGACTAAAGTTTACTTTTAACCTCCAGATGTAGTGATTTCTTGTCTTCATGTGCTGAATGGTAGGATATTGTAATTGTTGAAGTTCTAAGAAAATCCCAACTATAAGAATCGATACCATTTGAGAATTTAAAGTACACAGATAAAAGAGATTGAAAATGTGCTGTATTAACTGATACTGGCCTCCTGCTAGTAGGTATTGTGCTAGCCTTCCCTCCCTTTTCCTCCTCCCTCGCAACATTTGATTAGTGCATAACATTTCTTGGAGAGGTGTGGTTTTTTTCTTCTCTTCATTATCTGTTTACTAGGGTGATGGGAGTTAAAGGTAGTAAAAACTTCACAATCATGGTTGAGTGCATTTCAGTGTAAACTTTTGTATTCTCACCTTTTGTATGTTAGTCTTTAGTTAATTTTGGGTGGACAGAATGTATATGATAGTGCTGTTTCTTTAGAAATGCTTTCTCAAAACTAAAACCTCTTGGATTCTCTAAATACATTACCTATTGAAAAAGGAAACAGCATTTCTGTCCTTACTTTGAACTAACTTGATCTGAGATAAATACATACACACATGTACGCATGTGCACACACACATACATCACACTCTAGCTATCTGGATATATACAAATATACCCAAGAATAGCTAAGATAAACATGCTCTCTTCTCCCCTTCCCCAAGTTTAAGTGATGCATAGCTGGTCTAAGGGGTACTACACCTGTTTTGCTTAGCCTAGTGGTTGTTCAAGTGAATTTACCAGTGACCCAATTTTAGTCTCTATCATAGTGATTTGAAAAAATGCCGAGTAAAGTCACTTAGTATGAGATAAATTTTCTTGACTTTCCTTTTCATTTCAAGAAATCAGTTGCTTTTTTTTTTTTTTTTTAAACCTTTAGCAGACTGTATTAGTCCATTCTCATGATGCTAACAAAGACAAACCCGAGTTGGAGTCATTTATAAAGGAAAGAGGCTTAATTGACTCATAGTTCCGCAGGGCTGGGGAGGCCTCAGGAAACTTACAATCACGGTGGAAGGGGAAGCAAACATGTCCTTCCTTCGTCACATACTGTCATCAAGGAGAAGTACTGAGCAAAAGGGGGAAATGCCCCTTATAAAACCATTAGATCTCATGAGGACTCACTCACTATCACAATAACAGCAGCATGGGGGTAACTGCCCCCATAATTCAGTTACTTCCCACCAGGTCCCACCCACAACATGTGAGATGAGATTTGGGTGGAGACACAGCCAAACTATATCACAGACTGTAAGAATGTATTAGTTACAAATAAATATGGGAGCTTTAGAAGATTTTTGTGTTTTAGCAAATGCATACCAACTTGAAATCACCAATTTAGTTCTAGAAGACACAAGCATGTGTAAGAAAGTCTGATTAGCATTTTGAGACTTGTAGAATAACTCCAGAAGTTTGTAGTATGATCAGGCAGACAGAGTCCCAAGTGATTCAGATGCAAAAGATTTCTTGGCAATTGGATTTCTGCATGTATGTTTCTCTGTAACTACTTTGGTGCCTGTCGGTAATATAACCAAAAGGAAAAAGAAGTGGACAGTAAAAGCGATCTGCTGGTAACTTCAATTTAGTTTTCTTTTTATAAAAGGAAGTCTACTGATGTTAGCACTGGTTTAATGGTTTTCTGTTGTGTAGTAGATAGTTTTCATTTGGGATTGTCAAGTGAGTTGTAAATAATGGTATAGTTTCAATGAAATGCCTGTCTGCATTCACACTAGGATATTTTCTCATTGCACAAATTTACATATTTTTCTCTGATCAAGTGAGACAGATTTTGAAACACAAAGGCCCCACTAGGGCCCCTCAAATGTGTTCCAGCAATATGCAGCAGCCCCCACCCCGAGTCAGGGTCTCTCTCTGTCACCCAGTCTGGAGTGCAGTGGCATGATCTCGTCTCACTGCAGCCTTGACTTCTCAGGCTCAAGCTGTCCTCCCATCGCAGGCTTTCTAGTAGCTGGGATCATAGGCATGTGCCACCATGCTTGGCTAATTTTTGTATTTTTTGTAGAGGTGGGGTTTTGCCATATTGCCCAGGTTGGTCATGAACTCCTGGGTTCAAGCAGTCCCCTCCACAGCCTCCCAAAGTGCTGGTCTATAAAGGCGTGAGCCGCTGTGCCTGGCCACAGCACACATTTATAAAAAATGTTCATGTGATTCCAAATTTAAAATAGAGTGATTTCTGTGTGTTTTTTTAAATTGTTCACTTATTTCACATGCAGTTTTATCTTAGATGTATGATATTGTATATAAATTGATTTGTATTTCTAAAAAAATGAAATTAAGAAACTCCATATCTACCTGTAAGATTTCTCAACAAAAATTTACAAAGCTAGCTGGGAAGACATGTATGTACTTCTTGAATTTCCTCCTGCTGTTCCTTTTCCCCAGCTTCCTTAGGCAAAGAAGATGAGAGAGGGAAATTTACTTTTAAATAGGAGGACATAAATGCTTTGTTATTAACGTGTTACATTAAGCAGTTTTAAGTCATAGTATCTCAAGTACATACTATCCTTTATACTGCCCCCCAACACCCAAAATATATACACATTGGGAAAAGAATGGGGGCTCTTTGAGGGTTTCCTTCTAGAGTTGCCAGGTGAAATAGAATTTCTTGTTTATTAATAGTATGGCACCTGCAGCCCCAATTAGTTTGAATGCTTTATAATGTTCAAAAAGAGTTCTGAGAAAATTTCCTCCTAAAATTAATGCCTTAGTAGAAAAAAAGATTGATTTCTTCTGTTCTTTTCCCCAAATTACATGGAAAGTAAACAAGACTGGAAAATAGGTAATTGAGACTAAGATGATTCACAGATTGATCACCTATTATGCAACAGTCATAAAATGTGTTAGTTTTTTTGAAGAAGTTTATTCATCAGTCCCATAGCCTTTGAGTATCCTCTATTCCCCTGTGATATTGGTTTGATAATAATTAAGCTAATATTTACTGGGTTCTTGGTATCCATTGGGTATTCTTCTAAGCAACTTTATATGTGTTAGCTCATTTAATAATAAAAAGCCAATGTTCTGTGAGGTAGACACTATTCCTTTTATAGATGAGGAAACTGAGGCTCGGAGATAAAGTAATCTGCCTACATTTGCGCAGCTCAGTGGCAGAGTTGGGATTCAAAGACAGTGACTCTAGAGTCTTAACCGTTCTACTATAAAGCCTATGTAGTAGTTTTCATTTTTGTATTTTTCTTTAAAGCAATTTAGGACAAGTCATTAATTTTATTCTGAGGTTGAGATAGAAATTAATTTCCCTAATTTACAAGTCTCTACTAAAAATACAAAAATTAGCCGGATGTGGTGGCACGCATCTGTAATCCCAGCTACTTGGGAGGCAGAGACAGTAGAATCACTTGAACCCAGGAGGCAGAGGTTGCAGTGAGAGCATGGCACTGCACCCCAACCTGGGTAACAGAGCGAGACGCTGTTTCCAAAACGAAAAAAGGAGAACTTCCTATGTTGATGTTAAAAAAGAGGTTTTTGTTTTGTTTTGTTTTTTACATTGGCAAGGTGGTTCAACTAGATGACTTATAAAGTATTTTTCAACGTTGTTTTATGAGTCAACACTTCTTCCTTCTTTGGACAAATACTTTTAAAACTTATTATTGCTATGTGCCAGGTATACTCTGTGCTATATTTGCCACAAATGTGAGCAGATTTATAAATTTTAACTTAGGTGATGAGCTATTATTTGGTAATCTCATGTTAGAGTATTCTCATACCACCAGTATGACTTTTATACTTATGTTTCTTTGAGGTATTCTAGATTCCAATTGAATTATTTTTTTAATTTACTTGAAAACAGTCACCAGCAAATCTGCTCTTAAAGAGATATAATAAGGCTTTGACTGTGAAGACTTAAGAGTAATAGGGGGGTTGATTAAATGTTTTCTTTTATTTCTTTGTAATTCTATTGCTGTGACTATTTGTAGAGGCAGAAAGTTTAGCATTTTAAAAAATTGAGTATTTTAGACAACCACTCTCCAAGTGTTCACTCTTGGGAAAAGTTATATCTTTGTTATTGAGAGTATATTTTGTAAAGGCATATCCCATATATTTTATACCTAGAATAAAAAGAATTACAGACTTCAGAAAGTTAAGGTAGATAGCATTTTCTTGGCTACTGGGGCTAATTAGAATATATGAATCTCTGTGCAGGGCAGCCACCTTAGGTACTCTGAATCAGTAGGGTAAAATTTTTATATTTATGAAAAAGATTGTGGGTTAAAAAAAGGGTGAGAAATACTGTTTTTAAGTAAACCCAAGGACTGGTGTTTAAAGGTTATATAGTATTTTACTTAGGTTCTATAAATCTGTAAGGTGTCTGAATAAAATCTTACAACTTTGGATTTATTGTGATTTATTTATAAAACATTTAAGGATCAAATCAACTACATAAATGTTTACAAGCTGATGGCTGGATAATTTAATTGCAGTTTATAGTTATAATCACGAATTGACATGTTTTGCTTTACGTGTTGGAAGCTTATGACCTTTTGACATGAAAGGAAATTGCTAACATGTAGGAAATAGTTACTTATTTAGATTAATGTCTTTCTCCTGAACTGACTTACCCACTTTAATGCTCAGATCTTACTGAAAGTACATAGATGTAAAAAATCAGCTTGGTGTGGTGGCTCACACCTGTAATCCCAGCACTTTGGAAGGCTGAGATGAGCAGATTGCTTGAGTCCAGGAATTTGAGACCAACCTGGGTAACAGGCAAAACACTGTCTCTCCAAAAAAAAAAAAAAAAAAAAAAGCTGGGCATGGTAGCATGTGTCTGCAGTCTCAGCTACTTAGCTACTTGGGAGGCTGTGGTGAGAAGATGGGTTGAGCCCGGGAGGTGGGGGTTGCAGTGAGCTGAGACTGTACCAGTGCATTCCAGCCTGGGTGACAAAGTGAGACCCCCATCTTAAAACAAAACAAAAACAACTAAAAACCACAAATAAACGTATATATCACTTAAAATTGTAAGTCAGATATTGATTGTAAAGTAGTAATTGTGTAATGCCTCCTGTATCTCTGTGTATCATTTCATGGTAAGCTCAAAAGATTAAGGAGATTAAATAAAACCTTTTTCATGTTGACACTGCCTAAGACATAACAGAAATTTAACAAATAACAAGTACACAAAAATAGAGATTTGCTTAAAATTGTCCTTAATTTTATCTTTGTTGGGTATATAAATCTGCTCTCTGGGATAGTTCTACTGCTTTAAGTAATGAGGAAAGCACTAGTTTCATATTCTACGGATAACCTAAGGATATCCATTATATTTTCATAGCTAAACTTACAGCCTGAAATTTCAAGATTTTGTTCTCTTATGTTGTTAAATTATAGTTCCTCAGGGGACCTTTATGATCTCTGGTGTAAACTTTCCATTTTAGAATAAAAAAAATCCCTGAGCTCTTGAAAGTTAAAATTACTTGTCATTTGTCTCAAAGATGATGGCTGAACTAAGATTAGGATTTTAGAGGAATGCAATATTGATTGTTCTTTCCCTTCTTCCTCTAATACTAACAGTTTACAATTATATTTTGTTTGTTAAGTTGTAATGGAACTCTAAATAAGTTCATTATTTTCAGCTTTATGCATAGGGCTCTATTTAAAATAGGTTGATTTTAGAAGAAAACTAAAAGTGATTCTTTTCATAAGTTTTAAGTGTCTGTGTTTTTATTTTTAAAAATTAAGGTGTCAAAAATAATGAGCTTTTATTACAACAAGCTTACAAAAATAGTCATAGTAGCATAATGTTTTTATCATTGGCTTATTATATATTATATAAAATACATACTACATTATTACAAATGTAAGATTACAAATAAACTTTGAGTGTTAAAGCTGAAGTACTATGTTACATAATTGAATATATCAATGTAATATGAATGTTTGTTGTTTTTCTCTGAATGTTTCAAATTAGGCTGTAAGTATCTAAGGATGAGTTTGACTAAACTATGAAAAATGTAAAAATATTTTATAACAGTTACTTTGGAGATTTGTTACCATGCCTGTATGATACTTCTGGTATATTTCTAAGCATGTTTCTGTTTATATCAGTCCATGAGGCTTTTATAGGCATACTTGGTATCATGGATGATGCTAGAGTTATAGCCAGTTTCTCAAATAGATCATTTGATAATATGTAGGTAGAATACAGTTAAACTGAGAGCAAGAAGGGTGAAGGGACAAAGGTGCTATTTATTCCCCCAAATGTTTGTTAAATAAATTTGGAAAGTTGAGTGCAAATGTAAAATGTATAGTCATGGAGTAGATTATCTTAGAGCCAAAGGGATTAATCAGCTTCATGTTCAAACAGGAAATTAAAATAGCATCCTTTAGACAGTGTAATTCTGTTTTCCTGTCTCAGGGCACAAACACTAAAATGGAATAAAACATTTTATATTCTCATAGGTTCCATGTGCCTTGTGAAGTCATGGTTCCTCAGTATAAGATCGAGGTAGTAAATTAATCATTTCCATTTGTTTATCTTATTTTTCTAAGTAAGGATTTGGTTGCAGTAGTATTTATATTTTGAATAGCAGGCAATCCTGGAAGTAGGGAGATGGGTAGAAATGGAAGAGATTTATATATGAGATGACTAGGACTGAGCTTTTAGAACAAATTAAAGACCAAGTAAATGAGTATTTTTTGAGAGACTGAGGTTGAATTGAGTTAAAATTGGAATAACTGGTTCAGAGTAAAATGTAGATGTTTAAGTTACATGTAGGCATTTAAAACCTCTAGTAGTATGTTTTTCAAGTATCACTAGAAATTTTACACTTGCTATTATATTGTAATATCTTCTCTGTTTTTCCCCTAGGTGGTATCACGGAAAACTTGACAGAACGATAGCAGAAGAACGCCTCAGGCAGGCAGGGAAATCTGGCAGTTACCTTATAAGAGAGAGTGATCGCAGGCCAGGGTCCTTTGTACTTTCATTTCTTAGCCAGATGAATGTTGTCAACCATTTTAGGTAAGTCTTTATTCCTATTGTGAAGCCAAATGGTGTAGCTATTTTGATATAATATTCAAAAATATACCTGTATAATAAAGGTGAATCACTCAGTAACAAATAATAGAGAAGGAAGCTTGTTTTCAGTCAAATGATTTAATCAGTGATTTAGAGAGATTCTTTTGAATGTTTACATTTTTTTGTTTAAAAACAGTGTATTTGGGCATTACTGTGCTGATCCTCAAATATACTTACAGCTTTTAAAGTATAAAGAATTACAAATAAACTTTGAGCGGCAGGTCTAAAATAAAGGAATTGTATACTTTTAGACTGTAGAATAACAAAAAGTATAGGAAACCCTGTTTGAAACTCAAATTTTGTGTCCTCTAGTTTAGCTTCACTGTTCTAAAACTCTTTGCAGACATGCACTTCAGTGAAACAGGCATATAAATTTTCAAGTACAAATATTCTGTATATATAAACATATTTACCCATATTGTATTCTCTTTCATTTTTATAGAAGAAATTGAAAAAAATCATCTAATGCATATAGTGTTAAATGATAAAATGTTTTTGTGCCCTTGGTTTTTAGATTTTAAAATAAGGTTCAGTAGTACCATGATACCACATGTAGTATGTGAAATTTATTCCTGTACTTTGTGTAAATATTTCAAGAGATCTGTGAGGTCCTTTAAGCCAGAGAAAACTTACTAACATTGTTAATTCAGCCTTAAATATGGAAAGTGAGAAGAGGTATCTGAGGGTGAATTTTCAAATATTTGATGGAATTCTGTAATTGAGGTTTATAAGCCTGATACGTATTTCACATCAAATGCATGTATATATGTAAGAGAAATAGCCCCAAGTAATTTGCTGTGATGAAGATATTAATAAGTAGTATTTTAGTATAAGGATGTAGTTACAAGAAAAAGAGTATGGAAATTATGGATTTATAATTTCTTTATGAAACTTGGTCTTTAAAATTGGCTGTAAAGATTTTTTTATACTGTATTTTTTCCTGTTCAAATAGGATTATTGCTATGTGTGGAGATTACTACATTGGTGGAAGACGTTTTTCTTCACTGTCAGACCTAATAGGTTATTACAGTCATGTTTCTTGTTTACTTAAAGGAGAAAAATTACTTTACCCAGTTGCACCACCAGAGGCAAGTACAATGAATAAAATATTTTTCTTTTTTTTTTTTTTCATTTTATTTTTTTTTATTATACTTTAAGTTCTAGGGTACATGTGCATAACGTGCAGGTTTG
>NW_012115488.1:5929177-5969054 GCF_000951035.1 Colobus angolensis palliatus
CAAAATGCAGAAATCACCGGTCTTCTGTGTCCTTCGCGCTGGGAGTTGGAGACTGCAGCTGTTCCTATTCGGCCATCTTGCTCCGCCCCTCTCAATTCATTCAAAATATTTTTCAAAACTTGATTTTTCAGTACAATAGTAGGTTTAGCTATTGCTCAATTTCTTATGTTTATTATAATTCAAGAAGTATTTGTTGTATTACATTTTAATTTGGGTTACAATGTCAGAACAAAATGGACAACTTCTTTGAAAAAAAAGAAAATATTTTTCAGTAATTTTGTGTTTAAGTAACCAGATTTAAAAAAAGTACTGTTTGGTGATAGCCTAACAAATATTTCTGAATGTATGAGAACAAATTACTGATTTCATAGTACTAACCCTGACTTTGCTGCAAGATTCTGAAATGCCTTGTGTATCATCAATGCAAGGTTAAAACCTTACATGTTTCATGTAGTATATTTAAAATGAAATCATTCATATTACCTTATAAAAGCATATTGCTTATATTTAAAATATAATTTTCATAACAACAAGAACAACAAAAAAGCCTTTCTAGGCACTGCGTATTTATAGTCCAAGTAAAAATTTATTTGAATGATTCCATGGAATTTCTAATGTGAATTTTTATTGGCTTTATGTGGATATACCTGTTTTGACTTTAAGATAAAAAGACTGTCTTTTTAAATCCTTTTTTTTTTTATGGTTTCTAGCCAGTAGAAGATAGAAGGCGTGTACGAGCTATTCTACCTTACACTAAAGTACCAGACACTGATGAAATAAGGTATTTTATAATCTATTCTCATGTATAGGCATTTGAAAGAGCTAGACTTTGAAGATTTATTACTCTTGGACTAGGAAGCTTTTGAAATGTGAAGAAATGGCATACAGCAAGGTGAAAGAGCTTTTGATATTGGGTCTGTTGGTCCTGTACCTCTGGGTTGACTTATTTGTTCAGACTGTGGTTTTGAATCAGGGTGGCCTCAGTGAATATGACAGGAGAAATAATTAGGTTTTATTACATTGTCTCTCACAAAGTAAGGAGAGTTCTGTTTCAATCTATATCCTATTTAAATTTTTGTTACCATGTGACATTTATGCCACAGCTATAAAGGATAAGCTTCTATTTTATGTAAGGGATGAATAATTTTAAACCTTAGTAATGTTATAGAACTATGCAACATGTTAGTTTGTAGTTTTATTTCTCTATAATTATATAATTTGATAATCAAATTATATCTTTCTATAAGGTATTTAAATTTCTGGTGGAAACTTTGTTTCTTACCATTAATTCTCATTTAATTCTTACTGACACATTTTTATTTGTAATCTAAACTGGAAAGGCCTATAAATGACAAAGGAGAAAATGCATATATTAAAGAAGAACAGTGATGAATTACAAATTTATGAATTTCGGTAATTTTTAAATTTTTTGTGGGATTATTTAGGACAGCAGTTCTCGAAGTGTGTTTCATGTAACTATGGGGATCTTTGAGACTCATTTAGAATGACACTGGGTATTAGTCAGTGTTCTCCAGAGGAGATTTTTTATGGAGAATTGGTTTGCACAATGGTAGATGGAGACAGTAAAGACCCACAGTTGGCTGTCTGCAATCTGAAAACCCAAGAAAGCCAGTGGTATAATTCAATCTACATCTGAAGACCTGAGAACCAGGGGAACCTATGGTGTAAATCCCAGTCTGAGGGCAGGAAAAGATGAGATGAGATGTCCCAGCTCAACCAGTGAGGCAGAAAAAAGGGATGAATTTCTTCCTCCTCCAGTTTTTGTTCTGTTCAGACCCTCAGTGAATTGGATGATGCCCACTCACATTGGGAATGGCAGGATACTGTCCTCTGATTCAAATGCTAATCTCATCCAGAAACACCCTCACAGAGAAACCCAGAAACATAATGTTTAATCTGGGAACCCTACGGTCTAGCCAAGTTGACACATAAAATTAGCCATCACAATCCATGAGATCAGATTATTTTCATAACCATACTAAGACATAATTTGCCTTTTTCACTGTAAGTTTTACAATGATGGTACAAAAGCAATGTATGGTAAAACTGCTGGTGTCTTAGTAGAAATCAAGGTTGTGGCACAAAAGTGTACAGTATGTTACTTGGAGTTAATCAAAGACAGTTTCATTTAAGAGTGTTACTGATGAGGGACTAAAAAATATTTATTAAATTTCGACCTGTGACCACACACTTTAATCTGTATGATGAAATGGGAAGTATGTATAAAACACTTCTGCTGTGTCTCAGTGTCATGAGGAAAAGCAGTGAGTTGAGAGCTGAACTAGTTTGTTCCTTTTTTTTTTTCTTTTAGAGACAGAGTCTTGTTCTGTTACTCAGGCTGGAATGCAGTGGCACCATCTGGCCTCACTGCAGTCTCTAACTCCTGGGTTCAAGGGATTCTATGCCTCAGTCTCCCGAGCGGCTGGAATTACAGGCGCGTGTCACCAAGTCCAGCTAATTTTTGTTATTTAGTAGAGATGGGGTTTTGCCATGTTGACTAGGCCAGTCTCAAACTCCTGACCTCAAGTGATCTGCCTGCTTCGGCCTCCCAAAGTGCTGGGATTATAGGCATGAGCCACTGCACATGGCTTAGCTGTTACTTTTGTGCACACTATTTTCACTTGAGAGAATGTTTGATATTTTTTGAAGAAGAACAAAGTAAGACTGTTATTTCAAGGAAAAAAAACTGTTAGTGTTTGTTGCCAATGACAAAATTTGAGTTTTGAGTAAAAATTTGAATTTTAGACATTCTGTATTGGCCATCAAAAGTTTGACAGCTTCTGAAATAATGACTTCTCTGATGAGACAGGCAGGGATAATAAAGAATGAGGTTTTTTTGTTTTGTTGTTTTTTTTTTGTTTTGTTTTTGTGACAGTTTCGCTCTTGTCACCCAGCTGGAGTGCAGTGGTGCCATCTTGGCTCACTGCAACCTCTGCCACCTGGGTTCAAGCGATTCTGCTGCCTCAGCCTCCTGAGTACCTGGAACTATGGGCGCCTGCCACCACACTTGGCTAATTTTGATATTTTTAGCAGAGATGGAGTTTCACCATGTTGGCCAGGGTGGTCTTGAATTCCTGACCTCGGGTGATCTGCCTGCCTTGGCCTCCCAAAGTGCTGGGATTGCAGGCGTGAGCCATCGTGGCTGGCCAAGAATGAGAGGTTTTGATAGTGTATAATGTGTTAACAACTAGAAGATATAGATAGCTTGGTGAACTAATATTTTCTAAAAGGTCGATGCGTGTTGTTACAAAATTATGCATGAGTAAAAGATTCATTTGAAATGCAAGATAGACCAATAGATGTTACTGGAATGCATACAGAAAGTTCACTGATAAATAGTTTTGGATTCCATATTACAATTAACCTTCAAGAAAGTACCGCTCATTGAATTTTTGGTGTGATTTCATAGGATATCTATAATTATCTGAAAGGGCTATTAAAATACTTATCCCTTTCACAACTACATTCTTAGGTGAAGCCAGATTTTCTTCTATGCTTTAAGCAAAAAAATCATATAGCAGCAAATTTAATACAGAAACAGATATGGGACTCCAGCAGTTTTCAGTTAGGCCAGGCATTAAGAGATTTGCAAAATTATAAAACAGTGATATTCTCACTAAATTTGTAAAAGTTATATTTTTCATATTTTTAATGAGCTATTTTTAAAGGAATTAGTGAATATTTTAAAACATTTGTTTTAAATTTGAGTATGGTAAATATCAGTAGATAGCCGTATAAATAAAAGCCATTTAGGATGTCAGTTTTTAAGAGTGTAAAGAGGTCCTGGGAGACCAAAAAAGAAAAAAAAAAATAGCTGTTCTAGGAAGATGAGAATTTAAACAATACTTTGATGATATAAATTTGGATTTATGAGTCTTTTTAAAAAAATTATGCATACCTGTGAGTTTTAAAATAAAAATACCTTAAAAATTAATGATTTAATAAAGCACTGTTGCCTGTTTTAGGGGGGAATAATACAAAATAATACAGACTGAGTTATGATTAGGTTTTGTTACTACTAGCAAGCTTATTTAAAACATTTTTTTTGGTTTTTGCACCATGAAAAGTTGTTATAGCAGCAACAAGTAAACTTGAAATTAGAAATATCTCTTATGACTACTTTTAACTAAGAAATGAAATATACCATTTCACGTGCACCCTATTTTTACTCATAATGATTTTCTTCAATGTGCTTATTTAGGTGGTTCTAGAAAGGAATAATTTAATTGGTTAAGTGGTAATGTCTGCTGCCATTCAGCTAGTGAAATATTGGCCATCATTAAGAAGGATTGTAGAATCAAGATAGAACACAATATTCTATGATTATTCAAATATTTAGTTAAACGTTATGTATCAGTTCTGTTGTCCGAAACATTATCCAAGAGACAATGAGGCTGGAGATAGCACAGTGAAAGCAGTTAAAGCTTTCAAGGATAGGAGAAGAGATTTACTTAAATGTACTGAATAGATTTTGGTTTGTGAATATTAAGATCGAAAGGAAAAATGCTGAAAAAAAAGACAAATACAGTTATAGATATAGGGTTAATGGTACCATCAACAAGTCGGAAACTTTGTGTTCAGACGCATTCTTTTAAGCCTGAAAGGACAAATCAAGGATTACTGATGGTTTTATATTGATGAAATACATCAGCAACTTGTTTTTTCTATAATTGTGTGGAGGTTGAAAACATGTAGGTTTCAGTAAAAGGAAACTAAGTTGTATATGTATCTCTGTACTCTTAAATTGGTAACAGAAAAAAACATACATGCCTTTCTCATAATATGTCCCTTGGTACCACTTTCAGAGAAAGAATGCTGTACCCATTTGATGATGGGTATCTGGGTGAATTAAATAAGCCCTAGTTTTTTAATAAGAAAAATGTTAACTGACATAAGCATCTACATCATGCTTATCTAAAATAAACATTTTCTAAGTATCTCTATATCTTATGTATGTATAATGTGTTAATTATATTTGTTTTGTGTTTTGATTTTATATCTTACCTACATCTGAAAGAGTAATAACATTGAAACATAAGTTTTTCAATTCAGTTTCTTGTAGTTACACCCCAAAACCTTCAATATATGTATAATCAGTTTCTGTTAACAAGTTGTAATTTGAATCTAACAATAATTCAGTGATATAGATGGTGCAGATACTATTATCAGACACATTGTACTCAGGAGGAAATTAAGATTCAGATTATTTATTATCTTCAGGAATTGACATGTAGATAATGCCAGAAATAGGATACAAATTTAGAGTGTTTGACTCTTAATTCCTTGCATTTTTCAATATAATGCTATCTTTATCCTATTTTGTGGTGTATGACTATTCTAATTTCTGTATTTAAAATTTTTAATTCTAATAACTTTAAAATTGCTATTTTCAGTTTCTTAAAAGGAGATATGTTCATTGTTCATAATGAATTAGAAGATGGATGGATGTGGGTTACAAATTTAAGAACAGATGAACAAGGCCTTATTGTTGAAGACCTAGTAGAAGAGGTGGTAAGTTTTGTTCTTTTCTTCTCAATTCTAGATTCTAAATATTTTATAAATTTGGATCTTGTCTCTAATCAGAGAAAGTAGCTATGAATACATTTCTTTTATAAAAGAACTGAATTGATAAGTACAAGGAATTTTTCATTAAAATCTATTATAAGTACAGTTAGTATGGAACATAATCAAGCTAGCATATTACAATACATAACTGCCAATATTCAGAAAGCTTGTATGAGTTTCTGTGACTTAAAAATATATTAACATTTGTGCCTTCTTTTGAGACAGAGTCTTGGTCTGTTGCCCAGGCTAGAGTGCAGTGGCGCGATCTCGGCTCACTTCAACCTCCACCTCCCAGGTTCAAGCATTTCTCGTGCCTCAGCGACCCAGCTAGCTGGGATTACAGACATGTGCCACCATGCCCAGCTAATTTTTGTATTTTTTTTTTTTTTTTTTTAAATAGAGACGGGGTTTTACCATGTTGGCCAGGCTGATCTCAAATGCCTGACCTCAAGTGTTCCACCCGCCTTAGCCTCTCAAAGTGCTGGGATGACAGGCATGAGCCACCATGTCCGGCCTATTTGTGCTTATTTTTATTCTTTTTTTTTTTTTTGCCCCCTTTTTCTTCCTCATAAGTGAAGTTTTATCAGTCTGATCATGGAATCTCAACTGGTTACACATGTTTGGTTTTAGATTCTTTATCTTTCAAATATATGTATGATTTTCCAGTAAACTTGGAAGATTTCATTTATATTATACATATATTATCACATGGTTCTACATTTTGAATCTCATCCTTGTTTTTGTTTCCATCATATAATACGTTATCATATGGTATCAATTACCAGGTGCATTTTTAATAACAGGTCAGCATTCGAACAGCTTTTATATTTCAGAGATAATACTCAGTATCAAATATACATTATAACTTTGGAATTCTCCTTTTCCTTTTGGATTTTTCTAGTGAGATGGAGTGGCTTTCTGTTGTCTTTTACGGCCCTCAAAGCAACTGTTTTTAAATTATGCCACAGACCTGATAATATGCTGAAGATTATTGCTCCTGGAAGACTGCAGTGGAGAATATTTTTTTTTTTCCTATTAATTCTCTCACGTGCCTATTCTAGCAACCGAATCTTGATCCATAGAAGTAAAACATACTGAGTAGAGGTGGAAAAAGTTGAGGAAATGGTGTGATACATTCCATACTCATATAGTTGTTTAGTGAAAGAGCTAGGATTAGGACTCCTAATTCCTAGATTACTATTCTGTATTCTACAGTAAAAGAGATATTTATTCCATATAGGCAAACGGTATTCATACTGAAGCATCTTACTATCTATGATAGTTTTCCTATAAAATGTGTTTGTTACAACTCTTAGTTTGGGTTTCCCTCTCCCTGCTGTACCACCATCTTCCCAATTCTGATTACTTAAAGGAATTGCACTATAGTTGAACTTTTCTTGAGCTCTTGGAATTCTGGATCAAATTTAACAAGATAAACTTTAATATTAAAGAAAAGTGAAAATTACTCAATGTATACAGAAAAATAATAATAACAATCCAAACCAGAATAAGGAGACATGACCTCACATCAATACAAGGGATCAAGGAAAAAGTTAGCAACTCAGTATGAGTGAATAATGTGATGTGGTTGCTAAAAATGAATATAGTAAGTAACATTATAAATTAATAGTGGAATAATTCCACATCAGTTATAAACACTTTTCACTCCAATATGTAGAATAACTTTCATTGATGGGCTTTATTAGAGTGCAGTGAATTCCCTGTAGATTGAAAAACCATTTGGACATTGTCTAGTTTGTGAAGATGTTTCAGGCATTCAGTTAGTGGTTAGATTTAAGGAATTTCTCCTTCTAAAATTCTAATTACTGTTCCCCAAACACATTTATACTTTTATGTATTAACTCTAGAATGTATGCTCTCTGAGGGGAGGGATTTTTTATCTCTGATTCACTGATGTATTACCATTGCCTAGAATAGTGTCTGGCATCAGTAGGCATTCGGTAAGTGTTTGTTGAGTAAATGAATATTTCTGTGCTTATAGTTTCCCCTCTTCCTTGACATTCCTGCCCTGATAGATTGCCTTGTAAAATTTGATTCATCTTTATCAGCTCAGTTTATATGTCACCCGTTGTTTCACAGAGGATTTATGCCTTTCTGGAGTCTCTTAAGCAAAATTGTTTCCTTCTGTATTTCCATAGCACCTTGTTAATTTTGCATTCTATTCCACTGTCTAAAATTAATTTAGTGTAAACCTCTTCTATAAGAGATTAACTCCTTTTCGGCAGTGATACACACATAATGCTATTCATTTTTACAGTTTTTTGTTTGTTTGTTTGTTTGTTTTTTTAGCCTACTCCCTTGGATATAGTAGCATTCACTGAGTGAGTGATTTTAGTTTGATTAGGTATTTAATGAGTGAGGACCAAATTGTGAGAAGTAAATCCACATGTAGTTAGACCATTTTTCTCCATAATAGTGGAATGAGTAACACTATTGTATCTTAAATCAGAGGAATATAGAATAAAATAAAGTTCAAAACATGATAAAAGGGGGATGTCTTTTATATTCAAAGTAAAAGTTGATGTCGCTTTTTATGGGCTCAGAATGTTTTACTGAAGAGGTAGCATTTGAGATAGTTCCTTCGTAGATTGGTTAGGTATTTATCTAACAGGTAGAAAGCAAAAAGTGGAAAGTACATTCTAAGAACAAAAAGAACAAGCTACAGTGGTGGGAGACTGGCAAATAGGAAATTATGTGTGACCATGGTATAGGAACCAAAAATCAACTGGTAGTATGAGACAGGAAATGTGGACTTGAGTCCTGTGGTAAAGGACTTCAGTTGCAGAATGAGAAATTTGTAGGCAGTAGAGAGGTGTTTGTTTTTTGTTTGGTTTTTCTTAATGTAGGGCAAAGCTGCTGTTGAAACTGATGTATCCAGATTAGAGTGTTGTAGTAGGACATAATTACATTAGTTGGGCTGTTGTACTAGTTTAAGAAAAGTGGGTAAGAGGGCCTGAGTTATGGTAATGGCAACAAGAAAAGATTAAGAGAGGTGTGGAAAGATAGATATTGAACAGAAACATCTTTTTTTGTATACACATAAGGATAGTGTGGGGATATGTTTGAAGATATGATTTCTGTGAATTTCAATAAAAGTAGATTAACAGTTAATTACATAAAATACTGTCTTAATGTCTTCCCTTTAGGGCCGGGAAGAAGATCCACATGAAGGAAAAATGTGAGTTGGTGTTAATTGTTAAAAATGAAAAAAATATATATCTATACTGTAAATTTACTAATTGGAAAACTTTGGCCAAAAAAAATTTTTTTAAAGTTTTTGGACTGACTTAACTTTTTAATTTGGCTCAGGGAACTGATTTCTAAATATTTTCTTAAGGATCTAGTGATAAAGTATTATTTTTAAAATAAAAGGTAGCTGATAACTAAATACAAGTCTTTTTATCACCACACTAAAGACTTTCAATAAACATTACATTTATAACATTATGAATGTCACAATTCGGCACATTTTAAAATTATTCATAGTATTTCTTGGTTATTCATAGTCCTTCTTGTTTTATAGCCACATCTTTTATCCCCCCAAAATAATGGTTATTCACAATTTTAATAAGATTCTGCAAGGTCTTTTTTTTCCATAATCTTCAAACTGATTTTATGTATATGTAAGTTTTCTTTTAAAGATCTGAACCATTAATCCCAGTTCTCTCTTACCACATTTTAATAGACTATTCATCTTCTAATATCTTTTCAGTACATTTTTTTGTTGTCTTTCAGCATTTATGGATGGAACTTGAGGCTTGCCTCAAGTGTTTGCTTTTTCTCTGTTTTTTAACCATTAGAATATTAAAACATTCAACTGACTACTCCATTTGCAGTCACCTTATTTAGTGCTTGACCCTTCTGTAAGTGGAATATGTAAGATATATTCTGAGTTCATTTTTATTGTTTCTTGTAGCTACAAAATAGACTCCATTAGTGAGACTATACCCTGCTGTTTGTATTAGTTTGAAGTCTCCTCTACCTATATCAGGAGTTTCACATTATTTTTTGTTACTTTTTCTTTCTTTTTTTTTTTGAGACAGAGTCTTGCTCTGTCGCCCAGGCTGGAGTGCAATGGCACGATCTCTGCTCACTGCAACCCCTACCTCCTGGATTCCAATGATTCTCTGCCTCAGCCTCATGAGTTAGCTAGGACCACGGGTGCACACCACCACTGTAGGCTGATTATTGTACCTTTAGTAGAGATGGGGTTTTGCCATGTTGGCCAGGCTCGTCTTGAACTCCTGACCTCAAGTAATCTACCAGCCTCAGCCTCCCAAAGTGCTGGAATTACTGGCATGAGCCACTATGTCCAGCTAGGAGTTGCAAATTCTAATTAATGCTTGGAATAATCAGACAGACAATGTAAGCAAGTGAAGCGGGTCAAGTATATATATTCCCAGTTTTCTTTAGACACAATAATCTTTTCTTATTTTCCCTCTTTGCTAGAGATCAAGGTACATGGAACTATGTCTGTACTATCAAAAAAAAAACCACTGTAAGCTTGGTAATAAATGGCAACTGATATTCACTCATGGTATTAGGGAAAACTGTGGGAAGTAGAAAACGAGAAAGTGTTTGCCTATTGTAAGGTAATCACTGTTTAGTTGTCTAGTTGATACGTGTAGGAATGTGAGCCTAGTGTTGTTCAATCCTTCTGATTTTCAAAAAAGACCATAAATCTAGGTTTTTTTTTTTTTTTTTGATAATAGCAATGGAACTTTAAATTTAAAAATGTAGGTTAAATGCCAATAAACATGTAAAGCTACATCAGTTTTCTCATAATATAAAATATAAATCCCACTTTCACTTGGAAGTCTTTTTTTTATCTGATAACATTGTCATTCTTCTATTTTTCTTAACTTACATAATTTCTTATTTGGTATTTAGCATAACGTAAATTTGCATTGTTGGTTTATTTTATGTGTATGTTCGTTTCCTTTAATTTCCTAATACAGGGACTGTGGCTGTGAGGCAGTACTTCAAATTCTTTAAAGTGTCCTCGGTAACATCCACAAGTAACCTTTAAGATTAAATAGATGGTATAACTTTGGTTGAGTTTCTTTCCAGCTCCCTTTTCACATGATACAGACACCAAGTCCTGATGATTTTTATCTCCTAAAGTATTTCTTAAATGTTTACCGCCTTCTCAAATATTAAATAACTACATTCTAGCTCAGGCCTTTTTAAATCTCCTGCCAGGATTTGATATAGCAGTAACCTCCAAGTTGATCTCCCTTGACTCTCTAGCCTCATCAAATCCTTTTATCCAGTAGCTGGAATACTCTACCTAGATTGTATCACATTTTCACTTAAAATCCTTAATTGCCAGCAGGTATGTGAAAAAGTGCTCACCATTCTTTACTAATCATCAGATAAATGCAAATCAAAACTATAATGAAAATTTATTTCACCCCAGTTATAATGGCTTTTATCTAAAATATAGGCTGTAATAAATGCTGGTGAGGATGTGGAGAAAAGGGAACCCTTGTACCCTGTTGGTGGGAATGTAAATGAGTGCAGTTACTATAGAGCACAGCATAGAAGTTCTTCAAAAAATTAAAAATAAAGCTACCATGTGATCCAGCAGTCCCACTGCTGGGTATATATCCAAAAGAAAGGAAATCAGTATATCAAAGAGACAGCTGCACTCCTGTGTTTCAGCACCATTCACAATAGCCGAGATGTTTAATCAACCTAAGTGTTCAACAGTGGATGAATGGATAAAGAAAATACAGTACATGCATACAATGGAATACTATTCAGTCATAAAAAAGAATGAAATCCTGTCATTCACAACACGAATGGAACTGGAAAATACCATGTTGAGGGAAATAAACCAGGCAAAGAAAGACAAATACCATGTGTTTTTACTCATGTGGGAGCAAAATATTAGAAAATTGAACTCAGGGAGATAGATAGTAGAATGATGGTTACCACAGGGTGGGAAGGGTAGCAGGGAAGGGGCATACAATATAGCTGATTAATGAGTACAAAAATACACCTAGATAGAATGAATAAAATCTAGTATTTGGTAGGACAACAGGGTGCTACCAAATAATTCACTGAATATTTTAAAATAGCTAAAAGAGTGGAATTTGAATATGCCTAATACAAAGAAATGATTATATGTACTTGAGGTGATGGATACCCCAGTTATCCTGACTTGATCATTAAACATTATATGCTTGTATCAAAACATCACTGGTACCCCATAAAAATTTACAAAATAGTTGTATACATTACCCATAAAAACAGAAAAAATACAAATTAAAAAACTGAATCTTTTACTGATTCTCCATCTTTTTACCTTAGCAGAGCCTAAAAAATGATCTGTTATCTGGTTATTTGGTCCTTTACTACTCCTAGCACTTATCATCTCTAGTTTCCTAGTCTCCAGCATGTAGGTCTTCAAATGCATAATACTTTTTTCTTTATTGTTTTAGAGATAGGTTCTTGCCATTGCCCAAGCCGGAGTGCAGTAGTGCTATCATAGTTCACCCAAGCCGGAATGCAGTAGTGCTATCATAGTTCACCTCAAACTCCTGGGCTCAAGTGATCCTCCTGCCTGAGCCTCCTGATTAGCTGAGACTACAGGTGTGTACCACCACACCTGGCAAATGTTGTAATTTTTTGTTTTTTTTTGTAGAGATCAGGTCTTACTATGCTCCCCAGACTGGTCTCAAACTCCTGACCTCAAGTGATCCTCCCACCTTGGCCTTCCAAAGTGTTGGGATTACAGGTGTGAGCCATTGCTCCTAACTATTTTTCTTTATACCTTTGCTCAAGCTGCTTCCTAGGCCAGAATTCTTTCATTCATACTTAGCTCATTTATCACTTCCCTCTAGAAAATCTTCCTTTATTTTCTTCTCTACACACACAGCAGAATTGGTACCCTTCTCTGTTATTCCCAAAATGCCTTTGGCAGTGCCTGTCACTGTGCTTATTATATTTTCTGCATAGTTCATAGTTTCTGTAGGTAGATAGGGTCTATGTTGCCCAGGTTGGTGTTGGACTCTTGGGATCAAGAGATCCTCCTGCCTTGGCCTCCAAAAGTACTGGGATTACAGGATTATGAGCCACCATACCTGGCCTAGGAGTGGGAACTTCATAAGAGCAGGGACTCATCTTTTTATCACTGTTGGAAAACATGTGGTTGAAATATATAAATTTTATATGGGAATAAACATCTGAAGAATGAAACTAAAATTCTTTAGAAAGTGATATTGCCACTTTGGCTTCAGATTGTATGCTTATGCTAAATAATCTTGTTCATCTCTAAACCCTGTCGTTTTTTTACCCTTTTCTTTTTGAATTTTTTTTCAAACTGTAGAAGTAGAGGATTAGTTTAGGAGGTCAGGTCATCTAGTTGACTCTCCTCCAGAATATAAAAATCTTGCTCTAGCATTTGTAGTAAGTGGTCATTTAGCCTATACTTGAATGCAATATAGAACCTCACTATTTGTAGTCTGAACTGTTTTAGTTGTTGTATTCTTGCTTTATATTATTCAAAATTTACACAGGGAGCACCAGGAGATCTGAATTAGTGAGTTAATGCTTGGAATGATGTTAAAGAAAAGTTTACCTTTTCATTCATGTGAAAATGTAAAAATTCAGTTATATTTTCATACTTCACCAGTAATAATTGTATGGATCATTTAAAACAATGTGAATGACCTCTAAACCTGTCACACTGGACTTTTGAGCATTTACATATTTTAGTCTTATGTTTACTTTCCAGCGTGCTCTTTATTATTAAAAAGACTTGTAGACTCTAAGAAGATCCAACAAAGTAGTAAATAGTTGATTGGGAATTGTCAGCCTGGCATTAAGATGTGTTAATCAGCAAGATAGATAATAGGCCTTTAATTAAATACGAGGTGATTTTATGTACTTTGATGACTAGTAATTACTTTTTAAATTAGATATATCATTTTATTTGAAGGTAACCTTTAAATACTTAGGTTATTATATGCTCTATATCTTGACTGTGATGTCATTTATAATAATTTCTAAAGGCTTAATTTAAGAATACAGAATATAAAATACATAGCAACCTAGTTTGATAGGTTTTTAGCTCAAATGGAGTTGGAAACACTAAGTACTTCTTTCAGTTCTTGATGGTAGTATCCACTCATTCTTATCACCTAATCTTACATTCTGACTTTCAGCAAAGTAACAGTCAACATCTTGATTTTATTTGAAGAGAGAATTTATCAGATGTTACAGGAAAATTCAGAAATGAATTCATTAATTTTTTCAGGGAAATTCTGGAATAGGCTGTATCTGAACTACTCCTCCCCCTTACCCCACAAAAAGAAAAAAAAAAAGACCTATAACAGTTTGTTATTATCAGGATTAAAAATTATTGCCATTTTTGTATTGGTAATGAAAATTGTAGTTTATATTTGATAGTTCCTAGTTGTACTACATTTTGTTGAAATTAAATATAATTATGCATATAAAATGTATTAAAATGTAATAAGAATGAGATGATTTGATTAATTGCATTTATTTTATTATATCACTGAATTAAACTTACTATATTGTTTGTTTAATTTTGATCATATGATGACAACAAAAAGGACTTGATATATCTAATTTATTCTCTTTTTAAGATGGTTCCATGGGAAGATTTCCAAACAGGAAGCTTATAATTTACTAATGACAGGTACTTACTTATTCACTTGCTTTTCTAATGTCTGTTTAAAGATAATAAAAAAGTGATCAAACCATTTATCATGTGTTTTGCCTTTAGCATTCAGTTAGTGTTTATGCATGTTACAATTTCGTGTCCAGTGCTAAGAACCTGGTGTTTTTATTTATATTTTAAACATACATGTATTATAAAATTTAGTAAAGTGTGTTTTTCTTTTACCCCAGGCCCCTCTCCACTTCCTCAGAAGTAACACTAGGTGATAGTTTATTTTTCCATATGTTTCTAGAAGTTTTCTGTGTCTCTGTGAATCTCTCTTTCTCACCCCTGCACCTACACAGACAGGAACATTCAACACACTTTTTTCATGTTAGATATATATTGGGAGATGATTTTGTATCTGCAGATAAAAATTTTCATTACTCTTTTTATGGATTTAAACTTTTCATTATGTAAATACCATAATTAACTGGTCTTCAGAAGAAGGATATTATATTGTTTTTATTCTTTTGCTGCTCAGCTATAACAGACATTCTTGTATTTATCTTTGTATACTTGGTGGAATTATATGATTGAGCTTTATTTAATATGTATTAATTTTAACATTTCCCAAAACTCTTGTGCTTATAAATACAAAGTAAAAATTGACTTGTATTGTGGTTTTAACCATCCTGTCATTGTTTATTCCTACTAAATATCTAAAGCTGAATTAGTTTAAATACCAGGCATTTCTTCAGCAAACCACATCTTATAAAGATTTCCGACAAGTTTGAGCTTTAGTTTGTAATTTAAAAGTTTTAGTTCTTCAAAAATGTTGACTATTCAATAGTTTCTGTGAAATATTGAATGAAATAGATTCTTGTGGTGATAACACTAGTTATTAAAGAGGTAATCTGAATTGTTTTAATCCATAAAGCATTGCATTTTAAATTAATAATTTATTCTTTTGAAAGATTTGAGATAGTTTTTGAAGTACTCAATTTTATTGTGAAGATGTACGTTAAGTAGGTTCCAAAAATGAAAAAGATCATGATAATGCTATATGATAGTAATAGAGAAGAAATTTTAAACCAAAATGACATTCTATCAGCTATTTCAGTATGGAACCAAAAATATGTAGTTTAGTGAATTTATTGAATTTTGGATATGTTTCTTTTTTGGAACTTGCACCATCAAGTACTTGAGGTACTTTTGTTTTAAGGCATGCAAGGTTGAAAAGGAGCTAAACTTAATTTCCTTACATTAGTTTGCATTTTCTTTGTGTCGTGTCCTCTTTTGAGGATCTGGTGGGATTTTCTCTCCTAAGAAGTACAGATAAGGACTTGCATGCATAATTTTGCATCAAATTCCTCTCATATTCTAGAAGAAATTTAGAGAGTATCTTGGATTCTTGTCACTAAGATTTGTTGTATCAACTTAGAAACACTTTCATTTTAGCCCACGTTATACAATTTCTGTAATTTTTATGTTTACTTATGTATTAAGCCTTGAAGATTCAGTTTTTTAAGGAGATTTATTTTTTTCTTTTTATTGAACATGAAGTTACTTGATAATATGTGCCTTGACTGGATGATTGGAACTATTGTAATTTGCCCCCAAACTTTATATCTTATAATGTAAGCATTCATTGTGTTTTCCTAAAAACAATCAAGTCCTGATCTTTACTGGATCATTTGGACTTAAATGGAGAAAAGGCAGAGCATCTTAGTAGTATGAGTCACTGCCAATCAAAGATATCAGAAATACTTCTCTAAAATTAATATGACATATTTAACATAGGATAATTTGCTTCTATAATTCCTTTCAGGAGCATATCTATTGAATAAAATATAGTGTATGTGTATTGATCTTGATAATGTATACACATGTTTCAGTTGTTTTGAATCTACCTTTGTGAAAAGCTTTTTTAAGAGGCAGGATCTTGCTGTGTTGTCCAGGCTGGTATTAAACTCCTGGGCTCAAGTGATCCTCCTGAATAGCTGGGATTATATGCATGTATCACTGTGCCTGGCACAGTCATTACTGTTTAATGATTAATTGAAAACACTGATAAAGCACAGAGTATTCTTAAGCAAAACTGGTCTTCACTTTTTAGAATCTTCTTATTACAAGGATTTGCAAACAGAATTTAGCATTTTTAGCCAGTATTCCCTAACTGTGCTTAGGTTCCTTCCAAATTATGACAGTTGTAGGTATTACTGATCAGAAGTTACTGCTGCAAAATTTCTGCTTTCTATTTTTATGTATTAAAGCTGGTAAGATACAACAGAGAGATAGCAGACAAGCAACATGGATGGCTGTGAATCATAAACCAGAAAATTTGAAAGAAATTGTCCTTAAATAAAACAAGTTCCTGGTGAAAATTTACATATGTTTATGACTTTGAATGCACTTTGTAATAATACTACTTAACATCTTTTCTTTTTTATTTGATAATTAGGGAAAAACTAACAGCTTAATTTTTACAGTTGGTCAAGTCTGCAGTTTTCTTGTGAGACCCTCAGATAATACTCCTGGTGATTATTCACTTTATTTCCGGACCAATGAAAATATTCAGCGATTTAAAATATGTCCAACGCCAAACAATCAGTTTATGATGGGAGGCCGGTATTATAACAGGTAAATCATAATTTTTTAGTTATCTTTTGCTTTTGGCAAAAATAGTTGAAACCTTGATAATACAGTATTCAGATTCAAAATTATATAAAAGTTTCTAACTTCTAAAAATTATAAGACCTTCAATATAATTTCATAGTGGTCATGCCCAAGAATTCTTTAGACAGTGTCAAATATGAATACAAATTAGTAACTTATACTTTCCTTCCAAAATAATTTTTGTGATTTTAAAAATTAGATGTAAGCTATTTGCAGCAGATTTACTAAATCCCTGTATTATCTGTAGGAGGAGCAAAATATCTAAGGACAATAAAATATATCAACATTATTTTATCAGTGAGATACTATTTAGTAGGAAAAAAAAAGTTTCTGAAGGTACCTGAGACTTATTATACAGATGTTATGTAATTGAGTTGTTCTCAAGTTGACATTTCTTATCTGTGATTGCTGGTTTTTACTTCTCACTTTCAAAGTAAACTCATTGTTTGTCCCAAAACTCAGAATGAATTATAGTTACTTGATTAGGAAAATAAGTTAATAGAAAAAACCATATGACAGAATGTCAGCAATTTTTCTGTCAAATAGAAAATAATCATTTGTGAATGTAAAGGTTTTCCTATACCTAATAACTCTAGAGTAGCATTGTTTTCCTGTTTCAGGGGCTAGCATAATCTTGTTCTAAAACGCTTATATTTGCCTGGTTTAACCCCTCTGCCACAGCAGCGTTCTCTATCCAGATTATAATTTATCAAACTAGACATTTGAGTGAATAGAGATTCTGTAACTTGTTTATTTGAAAAAAACAAAAACAAGTTCTTCTAGTTGCTTGCTAGAAGCTCAGTTGACTGTTAAAAGACATCAAATGTAAGATGTGAGTGAGTCTAGGCAGCTGTATCCCTTTGCCTACCTCATATACAGGTTGCTTGAGTACTTTCTGCATAACAATCTGAGTTCTAGATGTCTTCACTGAAAATACAGCTAGCTGCAATTTGAGCTCTTTAAGAATGTAATTTTTCCCCATTCCAGTTTTCTAGAGATTTAGAACATACAAAATAATTCATTGAAAACATATCGTCTTCTTAAATAAATGTCCATATTGAGATCCTTTTTAAAGATAAAATAATTTATATGAATTTTTTTTTTTGAAGTTCATCTTGTTACTAACTTAAACTTCCTTATGATACATCATACAAAACTGGAAATTCTTCGTACATAGTGGAGGCAGTCGGTAAAACATGTAAAGGTGGTCGCTTTTTGTTGCTAAAGACCGTGATGGAACATGAAAAAAGAAGTATTTTAAGTAGATTTCTGTCCAAATTATTACAATATTATGTTTTCAAAATAAGGATTTTTTTTAAAAGGTTAAATGTATGTTAATTTAGTGGCCTTGACCATTCCCCCAGAACTTTTTTATACTTTTTCTTCCCTGTGAATTTGTTTATAAATTCATCTTATTGTTTCTAGATTTAATATTAAACTTTTTTAAAAAGCCCCAAATTATGTGAATCAGGTGTGTGAAAATGAAGGATTTTGTAATTGTTTTGGAAATATATATTTCATTTCAGCATTAATGTTAGTAATGTCAGAAATAATTCCTAGGAAGATAAATCTTTGTGCTTATTGTTTATTGTTAGATATAAACACATAAAGTAAGATTTTTCAATAAATCTAACACAACCATACTCTGCTGTCCCATCTCCCCATTAACTATACACGAGACCTTGATAAAGAGGGATAGTAGTTATGTCTTTCATTTAGAAACTAAGACATAACTTTAATGTTCCTATATTCAGAGTTTTTTAAAAAAAAAGCAGAAGAGGCATTTAATAGCAAATTTAATTCAGCAGCCATTTACCGATTTAACTACTTCGTGAAATATACTGTACAAATCCTGTGTAAATAAGTTAAAAAAAAAGATACAGTTTCTTCATTATTAGTGCTCAGGTTTATTAGAAAAGACAGTGTGGTATGCAGACTGTGATAAATTCAGGGGATATATAAACTCTCATCAGTAGATGAGAGTTCAGTGGGGGGTGAGAAGGAAGACAGTAGATTTTGGCTAGACCTTGATGAGACAATATTAACATCTATCTAGACTTCAAGAAGACTGCACATGGTTTTATGTGCTAAGTGCATTACAAAAATTAAAGTACAGAACATAGTGTCTCTAGAAGCTCACATTTATTTCAAAAGTAAGTTTACATTGAATATGTTTTAGTTTTCTGAGATGTAAATCTGTCTTATTTCATGGCTGGAACTTATATGAATGTCTAGAATATTCTGGTTTGTTGTATCTCCCCTGACTATCTGTTTTGGTGTTTCTGGGTAGAATATGAATGGAAGAGTAATTTTTAAAAAAACTCTAAGTCTAGCTCATTGGTAAAAACCTATCTGATTGGTTGCCACACACTTTTAAATTTGCTCGTGGACAGTCTAAAGTGTACTTCCCAATGGTTTCCTCTTCTCTCAGTTTATGGAAAACAATTATATTGTAACATTGAGGTGCTACAGTGGATTGATTGTATTTTACAGTTACTGAGCCCAAAAACCTTTGATGTTTACTGATTTTCATAGATTTGATGCTTTTTGCTTTAAAACACATAGTCATCTTAGTGGAATCTAGCTATCTTCAAATATATTTCCTGATTTTCATTTTTCTTTTAATAATTTTGGATTTATATGGTATTAGATTTTTTCTTAAAAACATAAAACTTCGCTTGTTCTTTTAACAATGCTTTTATTTATCTCATTTTCACCACACTCTTCTGTGGCTTGTGTTAAATGCTGCTTCTGTAAAGTTCATTCATACTACTAGTTAACTTGTCAGGTCTTTTTGTTTTGTTTTTTAACATTACTTATATTTGGTTTAAATTAACTTTGTAGTATAGGGAAGATAACATACTTGAAGATACATACACACACATAGATTCTAATTATATATATATAGTAGGTTAAACAAAATCTGTCTGGAGAAGTGTTTCCTAAGTGGCTCAAAAGTTCCCATTTGTCCACTATATTAAAGGAAGGTTTAAAATTCCAAGATTTATGTATTCAGGACAGTAGAATGATCTGACTGATTATAGAGAAACAACTTTATATTTAAAAAATATGTGGTTCACTAAAATTTATATTAAAACACAGTACGTCATTTTATTTTTTTGTAATATTTTCCCAATATTTCCCAATTTGTAGCACCTTTAATTAAAATAATAAGCTTTTCTCCCTGTACAGTGATAATCCTACGTGTAAGATTAGCTGGTTTTTTTTCTTCTTTTTGCCTGCTTTTCATGTGTTTTATGACCTGTTTCTAATATAAAATCAGAATGTGCAAATGTGATAATAAAGATTCTTAATTTACCTGAATTCTGCTTCCTAAATAAATGCCATGTTTCTGTGAATTTTTCATTCTTAGTATCTCAGAAGTACTCTTGGGGGTGAAAAAAAAGGTAGACTTTTAATCATTTCCTCATTTATGGTGACTTTGAATATGGTATTGTTGACCTGGCTGCCCACTTGATGGGTATGGAAAATCAGAACCTGCGCCACGTATTCTGGCCTGTAAATCTATATTGAGAACATTCTGGTTTTTCTAAAACAATATGAATGTTATGATCATTTATTCTATTAATGTGTTTGTGTTATGTGCTTTGAAAAAAATTTGCTAATTAAGATAATCCTTGGTAAGAAAGTTTACACATATTTTTAAAGATTTTGCATTTTTATCAGATGGATTAATGTTAGAAATTTTTATTTTAACAGCATTGGGGACATCATAGATCACTATCGAAAAGAACAGATTGTTGAAGGATATTATCTTAAGGAACCTGTACCAATGCAGGTCAGTGTTGCGTTTCTTATTGCAATAATTAGCATTTTATTTTAAAATGCATTTTGGTGGTATGTTTTTGCGCACATTTGTACAATTAAAATTGGATACAACTTAAAACTACAGATTATTTAGATTTTTTAGAAAGTAAACTGTAAGAGAATCTTTTAGTTTTTATCTATGTTGATTTTAGGTAATCAGGAGCAACCTAGTAGGTTTTTGAGATTAGAAGCAGTTATGGAGGAAGGTAAGTTGCAATAGGTCCAGGAGTGAGTTTTTTGGAGGCAAAAGTAGAGACAGCAGTGATAAACCACAGCCAGGCTTATTAAAGCCTGGGGAGTAATAAAAGGAAATAAAAAATACTGACAGAAGAGGATTAGGGCAGAAAATGGTTTACACTTTCTTTATTTGCCTGTAGTTTTATGGTGAGAATTTGAGAATGTCTGTATACTTGAGTAAAAACTATATAGTAGTAAAGAGAGTGATGTCGTATGGGGAGATGGGTGGTGGCAGGGTCTTACGGACAAGGTCCTAGAGAAGACAAAAATGAATAGAATCTAGAACATAAAAGGAAAGAATGGCCTTGAGCAAGAGAGCCTGTTAAATATTAGTTGCTTAATGCTTAGGGTGATTAGCTTCTGTTTCTTCCTCACTGCACTTTCTGAAATGTATGATAGGGAAATGGTATAACAGGAGTCAGAAAAAGGTGCTTCAAAAGATGGATTAATAATTTTCCTAAGTGGAAAATGGAGGTACTGTTATTCTAGGGACATAAAGGATTATTAAGGGTTTTGGGTACCTAGCTGCAGTTGTACAGTGATTTGTAGTGTGCCTAGTTTCTTGATGTTTCCTCCTAACAAGTTCATTTCACGTGGTTATACCTACTACTTATTGCAGTTAATTGGGGGGGGGGCGCGGGGGGGTGAGGAATCATTAATCTGAAGCTAAATATAAATTCAGGAATCATAATCTTGCCACATTTTAACATACAGGCACACCTCATTTTATTGTGCATTGCCTTATTATGTTTCAAAGATAGTTTTTTTTTTTTTTTCTACAAATTGAAGGTTTGTGGCAACGAGGATGTCTGTTGCTACTGTTTTTCCAAGCATGTGCTCATTTGTGTATTAGTGTCACATTTTGGTAATTCTTACAATGTTTCAAACTTTTCCACTATTATATGTTAGGTTGATCTGTGATCAGTGATCTTTAATGTTACATTGCAATTGTTTTGGGGTGCCATGAACTGCATCTGAAGAAGACTGCAAGCTTAATCGATAAATGTAGTGTATGTTCTGATTGCTTCATTGACTGGCTGGTTCTGTTTCTCTTCCTCTCCTTGGGCCTTCCTATTTCTCCAGAAACAACACTATTGAAATTGGACCAATTAATAACCCTACAGTGGCCTCTAAATGGTCAAGTGAAAGGAAAAGTCACATGTCTCTCACATTAAGTCAAAATCTAGAAATGATTAAGCTTAGGGAGGGATGGTGAAAGCCAAAATAGGCTGAAAGCTAGGTCTCTTGCACCAAACAGCAAAGTTGTGAATGCAAAGGAAGAGTTGTTGAAGGAAATTAAAAGTGCTACTGCACTGAACACATGAATGATAATAAAATGAAACACACTTATTGCTGATACGGAGAAAATATGAGTGGTCTGGATTGAAGATTAAACCAGGGATAACATTCCCTTAAGCCAAAGCCTATCCAAAGCAAAGTCCTAATTCTTTTCTATTCTGTGAAAGCTGGCAGAGGTGAGGAAGCTGCACAAGAGTTGAAAGCTAGCAGAGGTTGATTTATAAGATTTAAGGAAAGATGCTATCTCCATAACATAAAAGTGTAAGGTGAAGCAAAGAAACTGTAGCAAGTTACCCAGAATATCTAGCTAGTTTTCCAGAAGATAACTAGCAAGTTATCCAGAAGATAACTGTTGAAGGTGGCTAAACAACAGATTTCCAGTGTAAAGAAAACATCCTTCTATCTGAAAATGTTAGCTAGGACTTTCATGGCAAGAGTTAATGCTTGGCTTCAAATCTTCAAAGGTCAGGCTGACTCTTTTCAGGAGCTAATGCAGCTGGTGACTTTAGGTGAAACCAGTTACCATTGACAATTCAGAAAATCCTAGGAGCATCAGAATTATGCCGAATCTACTGTGTCTGTGCTCTGTCAATGGAACTACAAAGTCTGCATGATAGCCCATCTGTTTACAGCATGGTTTACCGAACATTTTAAGGCCAGTTTTGAAACCTACTGCTCAGAACAAACGATTCTTTTCAGAATAGTACTGATCACTGACAATGCAACTCTACAATCAAGAGCTCAGATACAGATGTACAAGGAGATTGTTGTTTTCATGCCAGCTAACACAGCTTATATTTGCAGCCCATGGATCAAGGAGTAATTTTGACTTTCAAATCCTTAGTTAAGAAATAATTTCATAATGTTATAGTTGCCAAAAATAGTGACTCTTCTTATGGATCTGGGCAAGGTACATTGAAAATCTTTTGGAAAGGATTCATCATTCTAGATGCCATTAAGAACATTTGTGATTCATGGGCAGAGGCCAAAATAATAACATTAACAGAAGTTTGAAAGAAGCTGATTCCAACTCTTATGGATAACTTTGAGAGGCTCAAGACTACAAGATGACTTTGAGGAGGAGGTAGCTGCAGATGTGGTAGAAATAGCAAGATAACTAGATTTGGAAGTGGAGCTTGAAGATGTGACTGAATTACTCCACTTTTGTGATGAAACTGGAGTGAAAGAGGAGTTGCTTGTTATGAATGAGAAAAGAAAGTGGTCTCTCGAGATAGAATCTACTCCTGTGAAGATCCTGTGATCACTATTGAAATGAAAACAAAGGATTTAGAATATTCTATAAACTTGATAAAGCAGCAAGAGGGTTTGAGAGGAATGCCTCCAGTTTTGAAAGAAGTTTCAACTGTGGGTAAAATGGTATCAAAGAGCATTTTAGGGAATTTCTTTTGTGAAAGAAGAATCAATTGATGCAGCAGACTTCATTTTTAAGAAATTGCCACAACCACCCCAACCTTTGGCAACCACTGCCCTAATCACTCAGCAGACATCAGTATCAAGGCAAGACCCTTCACCAGCATAAAGATTATGACTCACTGAAGTCCTAGATGATTGTTTTTTTTTTTCCCCCCTTCCGGAGTCAGGGTCTTGCCCTGTGGTTGAGGCTGGAATACAGTGGTTCAACTGTAGCTCACTGCAACCTTGAACTCCTGGGCTCAAGCAATCCTCCTGCCTCAGGCTCCCCAGTAGCTAGGACTACAGGTGTACACCACCGTGCCTAGCTAATATTTTTTGTAGAGATAGAGTCTTGCTATGTTGCCCAGGCTAGTCTTGAATTCCTGGCCTCAAGACTAAGGCTTCTGCCTTGGTCTCCCAAAATGCTGGGATTACAGTTTTGAGCCACCTTGGCTGCTGCAACAGTTTTTAGCAATAAAATATTTTTAACACGTGTACATTGTTAGACATGTTGCACAGTTAACAGACTACAGTATAGTTGTAAACATAACTTCTACATGCACTGCGAAAGCAAAAAATTCATATGGCTGGCTTTATTGTGGTGGTCTGGAGCTAAATCTGAACTACCTCCAAGGTATGCCTATATTTTCCTTTGTTCCCGCATGCTTTCCTAGTAGAATTTAAGGTCTATGAGAACAGAGATTTTTGTTTGCATTGTTTTTTCCCAGTGCTTAGAACAGTACCTGACATTAGATATTTAATAAATATTGATCGAATGAATGATTCTCTGCTTTCCAGCAAGAAGTACCTACTTTACTCTTGCCTGTATTGTTACTAATATGTCTTACACCTTAATGTGCTCCTTCCTATCGCCATGTCAGTCTTCCTCTCTGCCTGTCTAAATACTGCTATTTTAACATCCATCTTGTTTCACTTTCTGAGTAATTTTTTTTGATTACTGCAGAGTAATTGGAAGAGAAGGTAGCCAGAACATATTACACACAGACACACACACACACACACACACACACACACACACACACACACACAAATATATATATGTTTTATATATGTTTTTTAAATAACATGTGGTGAGTGCTTTTTAGACCACAGCTAGGGTCTTTTTTCAGGATCAGAGGTGCTTTTGCCTGCAGATGACAGATCCTGCCGTATAGTTCCATTGCTGTATCCTCAATTCTAATTCCCCTTGGCTCTTTGAATTAGTGATTTTATTTGACCCCAAATTAAATCATACATTTCCCCATACTGAATTTGTACTTAGAATTTTCTAATTTAAGTTTTGATCAAGACCACCCTGGCTAACACGGTGAAAACCCCGTCTCTACTAAAAATACAAAAAATTAGCCGGGTATGGTGGCATGCACCTGTAGTCCCAGCTACTCTGGAGGCTGACGCAGGAGAATCGCTTGAACCCGGGAGGTGGAGGTTGTAGTGAGCTGAGATTGCGCCACTGCACTCCAGCCCGGGCGACAGAATGAGACTCCGTCTCAAAAAAAAAAAAAAAAAAAAAAAAAAAAAAAAAGAGATAGTATGTGGCATCTAGTAAACTTGCAGTATGTTATAAGACTGCTTTAAGAATTACTTCAGATACATAATGTGCCTCACTCTTGTGTTACTGTTTTATAACTGAACAAACCTCCAGTTGGTTTTGCAAAAATGCCTATAATGCTTTGAATACTTCAGAAATAATTAATATTGATTATAAAGCAATTTGATTGCTACACAGAAACTATTAAGTGCTATTTGTGGTCTATTATTTTGGAGCATGGAGTGAAAAGTAGGTTTTAGTAGAAGTTTGGGGAATAATAAAACTCATTCTTCAAGCAGGATTTTAACTATTAGTACAAAGGCAAGTACAATCTTTTTACTAATTGCCAAATTGATTAGCTAGCAAATCACCTCATCTTCCAATGAGGTGACCCTGTATACCCAGACTCAGGCTAAGATGCTGGCAAAGGCTAAGAAGAGCAGAGTCCTAGCTAGGTTTGCTTACTTCCTGGAACTGTTAACACTTGTTGAGGCAAGCATTAGAAGAAAAGGGGCCTTTTGAGACAATACACCCCATAATAAAAATGCCTTACATTTTTGAGCACTATATTTTAAGCACTGTTTTTTATACATATTCATTTATTTAATTTTCTCAACAACTTTACCAAGGTGACACTATAATGACGACACCTATTTCAAAGATAAGGCAACTGAGAGCTGAGAGGTTAAGTAAATAACTTAAATCATCCTCAGTTCTTCTGTTTTTTCTTCCTGTACTCTATATCTAACCTGTCAGGAAGATCATACTAACTCTGCCTTCAAAGTATGTCTAGAATATGACCATCACCAGAATCTGCCTCAATCTGCTAGCTTCTAGTTTTGTCCCCCTTATGCTGCATGCTACGGAGCTATCACTGGGATCCATTTAAAATATCAGATCATGTTACTCCTCTGTTTTAATACTTGAAAATGTTCTCTGTTTCTTTCAGAATAAAAGCCAAAGTCCTTAGAATAGCATACAAGACCCAACAGTGGCAGTCCATTAATTTTCTGAATTCGTCTCTTTCTACTATCCTCCTGCCACTCTTTTTCACTCATACTTGCTTCTGTACTATTATTCATAAATAAGCCAGACTCTTTTCTTCCTTAGGATCTTTGCTGTAGCTGTTCACTGTGTCCAAAATTATTTTCCCTTGGATATCTACTAGCCTAACTCTTAAATCTTTCAAGTTTTTGCTCAAAACTTAGCAAATTAGAAAATGACACTTACCTAGACACCTTAATTAACACTGTAACTTGCTCAACCCTGCAGAGCGCTTATCTTCTAACATACAGTACAATTTATTTATGTTTATTTTTAATCTTTCCCTGGTTAGAATATAAGTTCCATGAGGATAGGGGTCTTTCATTTGTTCACTGATGTATTTCAAGAACTACAACAATGCCTGGGACTCAGCAAACAGTTATTGAATTAATATATTAAATGGTGTTTTCCTACATTAAGTAACAAAGCTAGGATCTGCAAGTCAAGTCTGCCTTCAGGAGCTTACATATGTAACTTCTAGGGAAATGCTTGGTTCAGTGGCTGTTAGACTGTCACCAATCCGATTATTGAACTTCCCTTGAGAGAAATGTAAAAAATCTAAGAACTTTCTCTCGGGCTGAGAAAAGGAACACACAGAGAAGGCTTTCTCCTGTCATTTACTAGGACTTGAAAAGTGAAGTTGTGTTCTTGCCCATAGCATCCTCTAGTGCATTGGAATCCTTTAGGATTTGTGGACTAGTTCCCACTTTAATATGATTTTTAAAAGACCTATATAGAGCATCTTGGAATCAAGTATTTAAATCCAAATATTAGTGTGGTTACATGTCTTAAATGACAGATTCCAAGAATGTTCCATTCTGCAGCTAATACTAAGTGCCATCACCATTGAACTAAAGATCTGGTAAATACAAATCGGTATTACTAGGAAAGTAAAAAAAAGTCATCACTATTTGTAACATCATGGTCCAGTGTACCCTTTTAATTTTTTTATATTCCTAAGTCATTTTACAAATAATTCGCATCACCAAGAATCAGGGTATGATCCAAAAACAACTGCATTGGAAAATGTAATAAGAATTTAAATGTAGCGTGCCCAAATTTTTGTTCCATGTTTTCATGTCTAGGAAGGCTTACATACCTGAAATGGATAGTCTTTTGAATGCAACTAACAGTTCTTCACCCTTCGTGCACAGACCTGGAACACAGCCATCTTGTAAATTCTGATTCCAGATTTGAAATCAGATACATGTCTAATAAGTTCTACTTGTAATTACTTTGGTTCTTCTTGCATTATATCTATCATATCAATTCTAGATTTTAAGTACATCACTATTGCAATCTAGCTTATGATTCTTGTTTTTGTATTATCAAAATGCAGTAGTTTTTGTTTTTGAGATGTAATTTTGCTCTTTTTTGTTCAGGCTTAGAGTGCAATGGTGCGATCTCAGCTCACTGCAACCTCCGCCTCCTGGGTTCAAGCAATTCTCCTGCCTCAGCCTCCCATGTAGCTGAAATTACAGGCACACGCCACCACGCCCAGCTAATTTTGTATTTTTAGTAGAGACGGAGTTTCACCATGTGGGCCAGGCTGATCCTGAACTCCTGACCTCAGATGATCCCGCCTCGGCCTCCCAAAGTCCTGGGATTAAAGGCGCAAGCAAAATGCAGTACTTTTGAAAACTTTGATGGCTCATAATTTTGTTGGAGAGTACAGTGTCCTTTGCTCCATAATTGTAAAATATTTTTGTTTAGATTTTAAAACAGCAATTAACGTTGTTTATAAGAGTGATCAATCCAGTGACTTTTAAAATTTCTATGTTTACTTTCAGTAATTTTTTATACAAAGGGCCTATTTAATATTTGCCCATTCACAAGTCATATTAAGTAAATTTTGATGTACATACAAAAATTTAAATAGTCTCATTTCTTTTTAGCCAAACAGGATAATCCAGGTTCTTATCACAAAATATTGCATGATGACATTCTTCCTATTTAATAACTAACGAGATAAGAACATCATACTTCCTTTTTTTCCCCTTAGAAGTAATATGGTTCACTCAGTGATTCTTGAGTTTGAGAAAATTCAAATATATCATCATCTGAAAAATAGTCTGAGATTTGTTTATCAAAATCAATTCTGCCATCATGATAGAGTCTAGAGTGCTATTTCTTTGCATTCATTTTCTGATTTTTCTAATTGCCAGACATCTTCCTGGATCAGTTTTTTTCTCTTTATCATTTATGAGCAGAAAATAAAGAGTTCTGAATATTTTAAGTACGATCAATCAAAGCTAAAAATATAGCAAAGATGGCCTTTTATATTTTTACAAAAGATGCTGCAATACTTTGCAACACAGTTAACACACACACACACACACACACACACACACACACACACAGACACAAAAACACCCAGAGTGATGCAATACAGATGATTTATTTCAGTTATATTATCTAGGCCAGGGGTTGGCAAAAATTTTCTGTGAAGGGTTTTGCAGTTCATTTAGTGTGTCCACTAACGTCTGTCTTTTTATCTGGAAGCAACCACAGACAGCATGTTAGGGAATGAGCATGGCTATGTTCCAGTAAAACTTTATGTATAAAAAACAGGTGGTGGACTGGATTTAGCATGCATGCCATAGTTTGTCAGCCCTGCTGTAGGCAATTCATTCTTCTATTTTCTTATTATTTTAGTAATTTTTTAGCATAAACTTGGGAATAATTCTGAGTAATGATGAAATAGTTCCTAGGATGATGAAACAGCATAATATTTCAAGATACAGGAGAGAGAGGATTGTGAAAACCCCACAGCATAACTTAGATTTATAAGAGGATTGAGCGGACCCATGAAGTTTGTAAGATGGACTAAAAGTCATAAAATATTAATCCTTGCAAAATAGTTAAGAGCTACTCAAAAAGGAAACCAAAAAACTAAAACAGTCCAACTGACCTTAATAGTGAAATTGAAGATTCATTCATTCTGGAAAGATCATGATAAAGGCATCCTGATATAATTCTTTTTCTCAGGAGATTTAGTAATTAATGTAAGTTCTGCTATAATGTAACATATACATTCCTAAAAATCATAGCATTATGCAAAAGCAGGCAATCAAAACCACAGGGCTTTTGGGAAAAGTGAGGTTAAGGGTGTAACACTTAGAAATTTCATCAGTGATACATTAAGAAAGAACCTAATATGTTGCTTAATTTTATGTTTTCTTTTTAATAAATATGTACATACTACAATAAATATGGCACTTTACCTTGAAGAAAGACCTTAAGTTTACATGTGGAAATGGCCATTGGCAGGGTTGAAGCGTGGGAATGTTGCAGATTGGCAGAGGAGGATTATCTGAAATCAGGGTTATAACACCGGCTGCAGATGCATGGGTGTGGCATGTGACACACTTAGTGGATTGAGGGAACTGTTCGGTATTCGAAGTGTGTATGTTTTGTTCATTCTCATGTCTTAGTTCACCTGGGTACTGTTTTCTGTGTTCACCTAGCATTTCTCACAGACACAACTGTGCATAAGCAAACATGAATTTGCTTTATACTTATATTGAGTCCTGATTTACCAGTTATGCTGTGACAAGTTTATGTTTTTAAAACATTATTTGCTGTAAAATATAACTGACTCTATTTGAAAATAGTTTATTAGGTATCCATGGAAACAGACAACTTATTAGTTGGGATTGGCAAGGAAATCTTTCTGTGAACGTTGTCTGTGTTCTTCGAAATTATAAGGAAACATTTCTGAGAATTTCTTTGGAAAGCAAAAGATCATTTATGGGTTATGTATATCTAGATTTTGGTATTTTAAGCACTTTGGCTTTTAATTGGTAATTTTATAGATTTTTACTTCATTTCCATCAAGAATGTATGAAATAATTTTAATGTTTTTTAAAATTCAGGATCAAGAACAAGTACTCAATGACGCAGTGGATGGCAAGGAAATTTATAATACCATCCGTCGTAAAACAAAGGATGCCTTCTATAAAAATATTGTTAAGAAAGGTTATCTTCTGAAAAAGGGTAAGTTCAGACTTTCATCATTAACCCATTTGACAGAGATGTTGTAAATTTGGAGCTCCGAACTTATTGTGATATATATTTAATAAGTTTTGACATGAGTTATTAGTAACTGACACTTGTTTAGAGCCCATATATAAGCATTCTTCAAAATTTAGAGTGTCGGTATATTAAAAGTCTGTATTTTCAACCAGAATGTTTCTTCAGCCCATGGTTTCTTTTTCTTTCTCTCTCTCTTTTTTTTTTGAGGAACTCCTTATGGCACATGGCACATTGATAGTATTGATATTTTACAGATTTACCTCAATTTGACATAAAGACATGTTGGGGAATTGTGGGTGGGGGGTGTGCTTTAGTGGAAGAATTTTTTCCTGAAGATTATTAAAGAATTACTCCAAAACAAGAATTTTGACGATTTCATCATGATGAAATCTCTGAAGATACAAAGTATTCTCAGCATTTACTCTGTGATTAAAACAAGTAATGTAACAAAAGGCATTTTTGTATACATTTGTTATAGGCATTTTCTCATTATGTAAGAATTGGCATATTATATAAGCTTTGGAATAAAAATGGATTCATATTTTTAGAAACACTAATTTTAATAATATATAGGATTTCACAATTATTTGGCTAAGAGAAAACATTTTTTTTTTTTTTTTAAACAGGCAAAGGAAAACGTTGGAAAAATTTATATTTTATCTTAGAGGGTAGTGATGCCCAGCTTATTTATTTTGAAAGTGAAAAACGAGCTACCAAACCAAAAGGATTAATAGATCTCAGTGTATGTTCTGTCTATGTCGTTCACGATAGTCTCTTTGGCAGGTAAGAGACTGGTTTCCTATTTTTCTTTCGGGATTGTCTTAGTAATAAAATAGTGGGTATAAACAAAGCAAACCAATTTTGAGAGCCCTAAAATCATCTTCTAACAGTAGTAGATGTACTTTCTAGGTAATTTTTGCCTTCCTTGCTTAATTTTAGACTAACATATGCATAAAGTCTACTCCATTGTATTGCATAGAAATCTTTGGCATGACATTTCCTGTAGTATAAGGCATGTTTTCTCCCTGCCCCCACCAGCAATCTTTTGAGTGACTTGAGTCTTTGTCATCTTTCCTCTGTTTTTTTCACATGCTTTAACTCAGTGTACCCAAGAGTACTAGGTGCACTCAATTCTGCTATTAACTCCGTAAGCAAGTTCTTGAGAAAAGTTAACGTTAAAAAATAATCTTAAAATTGTCTTGATAGGAAAAAAAATATATATATATATATATATTTTTTGAGACGGAGTCTCGCTCTGCTGCCCAGGCTGGAGTGCAGTGGCCGGATCTCAGCTCACAGCAAGCTCCGCCTCTTGGGTTTACGCCATTCTCCTGCCTCAGCCTCCCGAGTAGCTGGGACTACAGGCGTCCGCCACGTCGCCCGGCTAGTTTTTTGTATTTTTTTTTTTTTTTTTTTAGTAGAGACGGGGTTTCACCGTGTTAGCCAGGATGGTCTCGATCTCCTGACCTCGTGATCCGCCCATCTCGGCCTCCCAAAGTGCTGGGATTACAGGCTTGAGCCACCGCGCCTGGCGGAAAAATATATTTGAAATTAAAAAAAAGTTCTTCTTACATTGATTTCTTGGTTTTAAAAAAATGAATATAAATGCATAAGCTGAATCCTAAACATCAAGAGGACAAATCCAGCTCTTGATTACATCTGGATTTTTGCTCAAGAACAACGGCCTTTTACCTTTCACCATTAGTATTATCAGTAATCCATCCCAGTCTTTTTAGATGTACTTATCACTTTTATTACCTATTGTTACAATTAGAGAAAAGGCAGTTAAAACAAATGTTTCAACAGCTTGTTTTTCTGCTGCAGGATGGCATTTCTGTGAGGCAAATCTATGTTTTATCCTGTTGAAATGTTTCTCTTAAGAGAAATACCTGTAAAATATATAGCCTTGTCATTTCTTTTTTCGGAGTGTGTTTAGGAGATCACATTAGTGTTATTTGTGATTTTGACAGTTTTTTAAAATGATCAGATAGGTTTGGGGAATGCTGATTGAACAAATAGTTTTACTTATATATAGCAAGGCTTTTTGTATTCTTAGCTAGTGTTTATATTGTGAATCTCTAAAATAGTATGAATTACTTCATAAATTCATTTTACAAAGATACCCTTTTTTTTTTCCTTGAATACTCTCTGATACCTCATAAAGAGTTGTTCCAAAAAATACAAAGATTGGGCGAGACAGAATTTCTTGAGATTTTTCTGCCCCTTTTTCACAACCTGAGAATCTTAGCCTTCAAATGTGGTTGATTCAGGTCTCTGGCTTTTCTCTTTAGTTCTACCCTACACCCTTCTTGTGGGTTGAATCCTTCCTCAAACCAATTCCCTACATAGTAGCAAGGTGGCAAACAGCACCAGAGAAAGGGCTGTAAGCATTCACTCCCATAATTATTAAAAATCTTGAAAATATTCTGTTGAGCCACCTCTCAACCAATTTTCAGTTCTAGGTTACCTGAGGTAGCAAAAGGAATGGGATTATCCCGATAAAATGAGGAGGCCCTTTTGTGTCCAGATCTGTTGCTAGAAGTGATCTCATCCAAATAGTGAGGCTGCTCTACTTACCATATGTATGGGTGAAATGGATGTTGGAGAGACGACACTATTCACTACTAAATGTAGTTTATTATCGTGAAAACAATTAAAACAGTAAAAGTCGGATGATATTTTGGGAACAACTTCATTGAGATCAGTAATATGAAATAGGTGGTTCTTGATTCTTGAAGGATGGGTATGAATTTATTTGCATAGTTAAGCACAGCTTCCTAACCAGTGTTCCATTCATCAGTGTAGGTGTCCCTTGAGATACTAGTGGTTGTAAAATCCTATTGTAGTACAAGTATTTAATAGATGTTTTATATTTCAAAAACTATAACACTTGAAATCATATGATCCCTGTATAAACTGCTCCAATTCATTATTTTATTGGGGCAAAAGAATTGGTGCATAACACTTGGAGACAGAGAGCTTTTCATAGTGGCTATACTTCAGTACTTCCTACTTTCTTGTTCAATCATCCAGGTACTCTGAATATTACTTTATTCACAGCTTGTTAATCATCATGAAGCTACTTTTTATGTTCAAGCAGAAATGTCTCATTTTGTTTCTTACATTTCTTTCAATTAACAGGAAAGTTAAAATTGTTGTAATTATCATTGTAAAATATATAAGGAGGTTCTTGAAAAGAACATAATAAATTTGATATATTTTTCATTTTTACTACTTTATAATTAGCCTTAATGTACCGATATTAATTTTCCCCCAATAAGGGCAATTTAGTGACTAACATTGGCAAGTCATTAGACTCGTAAGATGAAAAATAATTTTTAAAAAAATGTAACTCACTAGGCCCTGAAAGAAATACATTTGTTAAATGTATTTCTTTAATACTTTGAAACAGCGAAGGTCCTATGGAAATGCTAGTTAATGACTGATGATGAGCCTTCATGATAGGAACATTTAAAGATTTTATGTCAAGATTATATATATGTTTGTCTATAGACCTGAATTCCATATTAAATAATAGAATGAAATGGAGGCTGTAATAAAATCTAAGCTGCTTTAGTTGCATGTGTTTTCAGTTTTATGTGAGAAGTGGAATCAAAATACCTATTGTTGGAAGCTGAAGTATGTTAGCTGTCCAAAAGAAAAGTTTTGATAAAAGTTTATGATTACAGGAGAAAAACTTTTCGGGAATGATTCTCATTTTGCAGGTTTACTGAAGAATGAGTAAACTTCGTCAAATTATATGTACAATACAAAAAGATACGTGTTTTGACAGTTTATGGATTTAAGGCAGAAATTCAACCTGGGAAAAATGAAGTTAAAAATGATTCACTAGTGATACTTACAACTGGAATTATATGAATCTTAAGGAAGTATTAAGAGGAATATAGCAATATCTATAAGACTGAAGAAAAGCTTTAGCATTAGTTTACATGAACAGATGCAGTTAGATTGGAAATCTGTTGGCACAATCAAAAGAAAGGTCCACATTACACTTGACAGTAAAAGAGAAAGAACTGCTAGAGTAAAAAGAAGGATCAGATCCTTGAAGTACAAGTTGAAGATTCTGAATGATTCCTATTCTGGTTAGTAACAAGAAAGGAGTTTCTGTCTGGTATGGGGAAAAGCAATAAATATACTTTTATCACTTGCTATGAAGTTGTAACTTGTTTCTTGTGTAGTTTCTTGGTGAAGGTGACTTAAAAGAATATGAAGACATTAAAAAAAGTCTTTGTCATGAATTATATTTAATGATACCAAGTCTGAAACCTAGTATGAAAAAGTTATGTTCATGAGAACTAAACTCAAGTCTCTCATTTAGAAAACAGATTTTTCTTTTAAGGTTGGGCACAGTGGCTCACGCCTGTAATCCCAGCACTTTGGGAGCCCAAAGTGGGCTGATCTCTTGAGCCCAGGGGTTGGAGACCAGCCTGGGCCTACAAGGCGAAACCCCATTTCTTTAAAAAATTAAAAAATCAGCCAGGTGTGGTGGTGTGCACCTGTGGTCACAGCTACTCAGGAGAGTGAGGTATGAGGATTGTCTGAGCCCAGGAGGTGGATGTTGCAGTGAGCTGACTGTACCACTACACCCACGGCAGAGTGAGACCCTGTCTCAAAACTAAACCAAAAACAATAAAAAAATTTTTTTTCAAAGTATGCTAGTTTACCATCAATTATTTTTTTAAAAATGTGTGCCTTCCTGTGAAATAGAGAAGCACTTAGTGAGAAAGACTGAATGCCAAGGCAAATAGCTTTAACAAAGTACATTTCAAGGAAATGAGAAGACATCTGTACCATATAATAGGACAAGTAGAAAAATAGGTTGATAAATTATGTATTACCATGGGATGCAAATACCAGAGGACAAAAGGGGAAATTATAGATGAATGTTAACATCTTTTTCTTTATTATCAAATTAATGCCAGACATTGAACATTTCCTGCTTTGTGTACAAATAGAACCTGATACGCTGACCTTTAGCATTTAGATGAAGACTAATGTGAAAGTTAACATTTTCACATTAAAACCTACTGCCTTCTGCAGTAGGTGATTTGTGTGCATGCTCAGCCTGATGCTGAACGAATGTTGGATGGCAATGCTGTTTTCTTGCATGGCTTTAGTTGCACAGCTATGCAATTTTTCCAGATTATTTTCAATATTAAGAGATCTCTAAGCACTCTATTTCCTTGTATTAAACTTCTAATTTTTAATACTGCATTACTTTAAATGTTAACCATTTCAGAAGCACAAGTAGAAAGATGTCTTAGTGATATAAAGTTATTCTAGTGAATATCCATGTGGTAATTAATTTTAACACCATCTTTTCATAGCTGGATCTCACCATGGTATTATTTATTGCTTTACATTTATTTATGAAAATGTTTTGCTGGATATTACATTTAAGATTGGCAGTTATTTTGACATTTTAAAGATGGTTTTCTGCCTTCCAGCATTTTCGTTGTCATTCAAATTGTTTCTGTTTTAGAGGTAATATATCTTTGTCTTTTCTCTTAGAGGTAATGTATCTCACACAACTTTCTCTGGATGCTTTGAGATATTTCCTTAAAAAATTTTTAGCAGTAAAATCAAAATGTACCTACTGTAAATTAAAAAAAAAAATATCCTTAGGTTTGTAGTGCTTCTTCAACCTGAGACCTGATGTTCTTTGTCAGTTTTAGAAAACTCTTGGTTGGTATCTATTTAAATGGTTAGTGTCTAATTTAAACAGTTGTTCTGCCACACTCTTTTTTCTTCTTGGAGTCCTGTTAAAAAAAGTTGCACTATTTCCCATGCTGTTTTCTATGTTTTTCATCCTTTTTTCCTCTGTACCAAGCTATATATTTTCTTCTGGTCTTTCAGTTCAATCTTCCATTCTGCAGTTAAATCCACTTTTTCAGGACTTCATTTTATTACATTTTTTTCAATTTAGAATTTCCATTTTTTAAAAGATCTAGTTTCTGGCAAAATTCTTGTTACCTATTTTCTTAAACATTTTAATTATAATTACTTGAAAGTCTTGTCTGTCTTCAGTATCTGGATTATATGTATGTCTTTCTGGTTTTTTGTCTTAACTTTTAGCCATTTAATCCTGATGCCTGTAGTCTCTACTTACTTTGATTGAATGGTAAACATTGTACATGAAAAACTGTGGAAACTATGGATAATAGTGTTACTGTGTCCAGAAAGAACTGTTCTTACGGATGGTGTAGGGATAGTACATCTTGTAAAGGCTGTTCTATTTCTGGTTTGCCCTAATCATGAAGGCATAGCCCTTCAGGGGTCTCAGTGGAAAGCCTGAAATTCATTTTTTTTCCCTCCCAGCACCGTCAAACTACTGGATTTGTAGTTAGTTTTTTAGCCTTTTAGCTACTATTTTCTGCTTAGCGTCTCAGCTACACAGCTTAGGAATTGGCAACTGCCTTGAATGGAAAAGCTGTGGAGAATGTCGGGTTCATTATAGTATGATCTTGGCTCCTCAAATCTTAGCTGCTTTGGTTGTTCTCCAGTGCTTTCAAACAGTTGTTTTTTTTGTTTTGTATTAATATTTTAAATTTCATCCAACTAGGATGGTTAGTCTGATACAGGCAGTATTTAGAATTGGGAGTTTCCAGTTTCTATTTTCCATGATTATTTTTCGGACATTCACAAAGCATGAAAAGATAGTCTTTATCTTTAATAAGTGTTAAGCCTGTCCTCTGTATTTTTGCTATGGCTTCCTAACATTAGCATGATATAAAATCTTTGTTTAAAGCAGGAAATAGAAGTAACATTTATTGAGTTCCATAAAACATGCAGGCCGTTAGTAAAGATTTTATCAATATTTTCAAGTCTAGTTGGAAAGATAGCATATTTTCAAAAGTGATATCAAATGATTTATAACAATACTAAAAGAAGACAGGAACATTTGTTGTACACAGCTGTTCACTTAAACTCTAGAACAGCATATGTGTGAGGAGATGATGTTTCCATTTCAACAGGTGAAGAAAAATGATCAGTTTAGAAAAATTTGAAAATATAGAATCACCTGCAATCTTCTTAGAGATAATTACTTAGAACATTTTTGGTCTAAGAACATTTCTAGTCTTTTTCCAGTGCATATAAAGCTTTTCAGATTAGCTGTGTGTAGTTGTAGCAATTCAGCTTCAATTTGTTTGTAACTTTATTTCTAATGTCTTTTACAATTAATTGAAATTGCTTTAGTTTACACTTTGAAACACTGATAAAATTTTAATAGTGCTGACATAAAGTTTTCTAAAATATATACAGCTGACTTGTTTTTAGTAATGATCTAGTACAGTGGAGTATTATTTCTCTAAGAATTATAATTTTATGTTATTTATTGTGTTTTGGAAGCTGGTATAAATATTTTGCTGCTTTTTGTTAAGCTTCCTAATAATTTTTGTTTTTATTTTAAAGGCCAAACTGTTTTCAGATAGTAGTTCAGCACTTTAGCGAAGAACATTACATCTTTTACTTTGCGGGAGAAACTCCAGAACAAGCAGAGGTAAGAGTACTGTTTCTTCAACTACTGTAAACTTTTATGTTAGCCCATGTTTTCTTATTAACTGGAATAGAAAACGATTGCATTCAAGATAGAAGCCCTGAAATCTAATCATCTCTTATTTTAAGGAAAGAGATTTCATATGTAAAAAGTTTTCTGAAAGAAATGCAGAAACAAACACAGTGAAGGGTTATTAGGAATGAAAACTCCATTTTAAATTGACCTTTAAATACTCTATGATGTTGAGTCCAACTGAGAATGCTCATTTAAAATACTCTCTGCATAAAGGCTATAGACAATCTTAGTACAATCCAAAGGTAAGCCAGTTAGTTTTGCTAACAGGCATTAATTATTATTCTTCACTGGTTGAACTCCATGTCTGAAAATAAAAGTCAGTCAACACAAGGAAAGAGAGTTTAGGAATCTATTCTCCAAGCCAAGTCTAGATATAATGTCTACTTTAGATTAGCTATTGATCCATGTGCAGTGTCCTTCTTATAGCTTCTATTAAGTAATTTTGTGAAGAAATAATAGTAAAGAAAAAAACTCTTTAAAAAATATTTTGCAGCAAACGGAGACACCACCTCTATAACAAAAGTAAAAAATTAGCTGGGTGTTCTGGCTTATGCCTGTAGTCCCAGCCATTGGATAGAATGAGGCAGGAAGATTGCATTAGCACAGGAGTTTGAGTTACCGTAAGATTGAGACAGTGTACCCTAGCCTAGGCAACAGACTGAGACACTGTCTCTTAAAATGTTTTTTTGCTTTCTTTGAACCCTAATACTTCTGGGGTATATGGTTGCATTTTACACAAATAATGGCTAAATTTCAGCTTATACTCTAATGAAGGAACTTAAACGTGGTTAAGAAGTGAAAGTGGGTGTTGGAAATATAATTTGCCAACCCTAGATAAGAGGAAGATGTCCTTAAAACTGGATCCGCTCGACGTGCCGCCAATCTTAGAACGCAGGTCCGTGATCATCCGCAGACTCCGAAAAAGCGTTCAAGGAACGCGCCTGCTTCCCTCGTCGCAGTTTCCAGCCCGAAGAGCTTGTTTTCTGCGAGACTTGGCGCGCCTGTAGACAATGGCCCTCGTGTCTGCCGATTCCCGCATTGCAGAACTTCTCACGGAGCTCCATCAGCTGATCAAGCAAACCCAGGAAGAGCGTTCGCGGAGCGAACACAACTTAGTGAACATCCAGAAGACCCATGAGCGGATGCAGACAGAGAACAAGATTTCTCCCTATTACCAGACAAAGCTGCGTGGCCTCTACACAACCGCCAAGGCCGATGCAGAGGCAGAGTGCAACATCCTTCGGAAAGCTCTGGACAAGATCGCGGAAATCAAGTCTCTGTTGGAGGAGAGGCGGATTGCTGCCAAGATCGCAGGTCTCTACAATGACTCGGAGCCGCCCCGGAAGACCATGCGCAGAGGGGTGCTGATGACCCTGCTGCAGCAGTCGGCCATGACCCTGCCCCTGTGGATCGGGAAGCCCGGTGACAAGCCCCCACCCCTCTGTGGGGCCATCCCCGCCTCAGGGGACTACGTGGCCAGACCTGGAGACAAGGTGGCTGCCCGGGTGAAGGCCGTGGATGGGGATGAGCAGTGGATCCTGGCCGAGGTGGTCAGTTACAGCCATGCCACCAACAAGTATGAGGTAGACGACATCGATGAAGAAGGCAAAGAGAGACACACCCTGAGCCGGCGCCGTGTCATCCCACTGCCCCAGTGGAAGGCCAACCCAGAGACGGACCCCGAGGCCTTGTTCCAGAAGGAACAGCTCGTGCTGGCCCTGTATCCCCAGACCACCTGCTTCTACCGTGCCCTGATCCACGCACCCCCACAGCGGCCCCAGGATGACTACTCGGTCCTGTTTGAAGACACCTCCTATGCAGACGGCTATTCCCCTCCCCTCAATGTGGCTCAGAGGTACGTGGTGGCTTGTAAGGAGCCCAAGAAAAAGTGACGCTGCCTGGTGGACTCGCCATCCCCCAACGACACAGGGCAGGACAGCAGGGGACGTGCTGGGATTAA
>NW_012115488.1:5969104-6037014 GCF_000951035.1 Colobus angolensis palliatus
AAAAAAAAAAAAAAAAAAAAAAAAAAAAAACTGGATCCTAGCATGAGACTCACAGAATAAACTTGAATGAGCCACTGTGTTTTGTAGCTCGTAACTGAATGTCATATTTAACATCTTTATAAAATATCTCATTTAAATGCTCATTTCACATGTAATGCACATAAAATTTTATGGCTATGTATCCCTAATTTTTAGATGAGAAAGGTAGGGCTCAAAACATTTTGGTAACTTACATGATTTTTTTAAATGTTAGAAATTGAGTTAGAAATTTAAACTTCAGCATCCTATTTTCTAATTATTTTACCATCGTCCGTCTTTCTGAATAAAAATGTGTCACATACCATAGTGACATTTCAGCATGTTTTGCAGCCTGACTTAGAATATGTTTTAAATGTATTTATACATAATATTTATATATTTCCATAAATGGTATTTCCAGTTTTTGTCGATTTGTTGGGCTGTGGGGGTCTCTGGTTATTCTCTTCTATTTCAAAAAGCTATGGTAACTGATTTGGTTTTAATTTGCTGTAATATCAAGACTGTCTCTAAGTATTGATAAACTTCAGCTTCACTGAAATAGCCAACAAACTAAAGACATAATTGAATAAAGCAATAGAACACAGCTTTCCAGAAACATGTAAAAACCAAAGTGAATATTTAGATTTATTTTTAATAAACCTTAGTTCTTTCCTTTCCCCCAAAGCACTAGATAAACATTTTAAAAATATGGCTGCTATTTGATTTGAATATTAGGCTAAAATGATTTTAAAAATCTAATGTTATATTTAAAAGCTTAAAAATAACCCAAATCGCCTTATACATTTCTACCTGTATCATGGCCTAAAGTATAGATTAGCATGCTTGTCATGGGATCAGTCATCACGTTATCACTTGGTTTTACAATCAGCCCTCTCCCCTTCTCAAAAAATGTATCAAGTTAAATTCCACCTAAGCCTTCCTCAAGTGTAACAGCTTAATTATACTTGACAGTTAACTCCCCCAAGGTAGTATGTTTGGGAGAAACAGTTTCTTTCATGTAAATTTGATTTTTTGGCTAATTAATGGCCACTCGATGCGTTTAATACATAAATTCAAACAAAGATTTATATAGAATTACAACTGTTTTGGTTGTTGTTATGAAGTGCAATATAGTTCGAGAATCAAAATGGCAGTCTAGAGAAGGAAGGAATTGTTGAATTTGAAAAAAAAAAAAAGAAAACCTAACTGATGATTTGGAAACCAAATAAACTAGTGTATATTTCTTTGAAATGCTTTTTTTCTTTGTAGGATTGGATGAAAGGTCTGCAGGCATTTTGCAATTTACGGAAAAGTAGTCCAGGGACATCCAATAAACGCCTTCGTCAGGTGAAGCTTAATTTTCTTTGATTTTTAATTGTCACAGTTTGCTCTAACGCTTTGCTCTTTTTATTTTTATCTGAACTGTTTTGGACATCATATCTTAGGAGGGGTTAAGCCATGCTGCCACTTGCTTTAGTAGCAGGAAAACATTACTTCTTTATGAAAGAGAATGTTCTTTCTTAGTCCAAAATGCCAACTGTTAAAAACATAAGAAAGATTATTCTTCCACTTTAAATAACAATACTAAACCAACACAGCAGAAACTGTTCTGTTGGGCACTTAATTTTCCTTTAAAAATTATTTTGGCCTTTTTCAAAAAAGTAGAACATTGAAAAGATCATCAGATTTATAGCACAAATCCCAATAAACTTTTCTGGGATTTTCATTTTGAAGAACAGCTTTTAAAACCTACTGCTTAACTCTTAGGAAATATTTAATCTTATTTGAAACTGTAACATGCCCTATACTTTGATTTGTGGAGAGTTAAGCTAGGCTTTCTCTTTTTTGCCTTTACAAGGGTAACTTTATAACCTCCATTTCTTGGTTTTTTTCTTTATAGTAATCTCTATATAATTGGAAGAAGTTAGGCAAATTTTGACATTCTAGAGGTTTTAAAGAAAGTTGAGTACAATATTTACTGACCAAAGTGTCTCCTGTTCTCTTCATGTGAATATCTGATAAGCTGAGTGATTAACATACTGTTCTACTGGGAGTGGATAATGGTTGACATTTAGGTGACTAAATAGTCCCTGTAACCCAAAGTCTGGCTCTTCGCCAGGGAAATTTAAGTAGACACACAATCGCCATGTCTTCATAACATTGTAACATTTTGTAAGCTATCAAAAATCAGATTGGATTTTTGCAAATAAGAGCAAGTTGTATTTTGTATGAAACCTGAGCCATTAAACTGACATTTGCAGGTTTAACATAATCATAGCTAACATCTCAAACACTTTTTATGTATCAGTGGGCAGTGAGATTTCGTGATGTACATATACAGTTGGCCCTTTCTATTCATGGGTTCTGCATCACTGTAATCTACCAACCATGGGTCAAAAATATTCAGAAAAAAAATACAATAAAAAGATACAGTGTAACAACTATGTACATAGCATTCACATTGTATTAGGTATTACAAGTAATCTAGAGATGATTTACAGCATACAGGAGGGCATGCATAGATTTTATGCAGATACTACAATAGATTTTATGCAGATACTACATCATTTTCTATATGGAACTTGAGCATCTTGGGCTTTGTTATCTGCCAGGAGAGGTGAGGGTCTTGAAATCAGTCCCCCACAGATACTGAGGGATAACTAGTTTGTAATCCTTATCACAACCTGTAGTGTAGACTTTATACTTACATATTAGAAAGATGAGGCTTAGAGGGACAGCTTTGTCCAAGGCCACACAAGTAGTATATGGCAAGAGAGAAAGAGGACCTGATACTAGAAGGTAGATGATCTAAGTTTTGGCATCCAAACTGACAAATAACTTAGTTTCTTTAGGTTTGTATCCTTTCCTGTAAAATAAGAAGGTAAGGTCAGTGTTCTAAAAATGTTTAGCTGTGGAACTCTTGTATAGAAATAGAATCTTCCAGATAAATATTATATAACATACGGGATTTCGATTTGAGTAGTGACAGTTGTTTACTTACATTAGTAAAGAATTTTCTTCTTCATTTTCTCTTTATCATTGTTTTATGGTAGAAAAGATGTATTTCATTATTTCTCCAAGATATATATAGTGGGAGAAATAACTTGTAAAATAAAATTGCATTGTTTTATCTTTTTAGGTGGGAAGAATTATTTTAAATGTTTGAATGTTTTAAGTATGTCATATATAAAGGAAAAATATAACCAAAGCTCATATTTTCTGAAAAAAAGGGAAAATAAGTCATTATTTTTGGCTTTGTATCTTAGAGTAATTGCTTTTGAAATGTACAATTCTAGAAACCTAGGGTAATAATTTTTTTTTTTTTTTTTAGGTCAGCAGCCTTGTTTTACATATTGAAGAAGCCCATAAACTCCCAGTAAAACATTTTACTAATCCATATTGTAACATCTACCTGAATAGTGTGCAAGTAGCAAAAACTCATGCAAGGGAAGGGCAAAACCCAGTGTGGTCAGAAGAGTTTGTCTTTGAGTAAGTCTTATTTTATCATTACATTAATCATTTTCTTTTACCATATTGCGTTTCTTTCTATTTTTTTGGTCTCTAAACGATCAGAACAAGGTACCATATCCAGGTGTCCTAATAGCTATATATTTTTTTTTTCTGTTGTATTTGTTTACCTTTATTTGTAAAGTGCTATGCCCTTGGTTTTTCCACTTAGTTATTAACATGAATTATTAGCAAGTCAAAAAACTTTACTAACCCACACATACAAAATGTTTACTAAGGTTTCCAGTACTTATTTGAATGAATTATTAGTTTAGGAGGTTAAAGATGGTAGGAAAAGTGTGTAATTTGCGTGTCTTCTGTATACCAAATAATAAAATACATTGTGAATCTGGTTTTAGGTCTAGCACACTCACTTTTTTTTTTTTTTTTGGCAGAAATGGGGGTTTATTTGATACTAGAACTAAAGAAATAAGGTAGTTTGATGCCAAATCATTTTGTTAATTCTTTTTCTCCTTGTTCCTTTAGTGATCTTCCTCCTGACATCAATAGATTTGAAATAACTCTTAGTAATAAAACAAAGAAAAGCAAAGATCCTGATATCTGTAAGTTGATACAGAAACTTTCTAAAATAGAGAAAGCATGTTTTATATACTTTTAAAATTCACAATGAAATAGTCTCGAAACAGAAATTAAAAAAAAAATCGGAAATGCACATAGTATAATTTGAGATAGTTTCTTTCTGTATTATTGTATTGATTATCTTAAAGTATTGATTATCAAGAAAGAGTATACCTAAGAAAGAAAAAGACCAAGACGGTTCAACTGTACATACTGTTAAGCAATTAAGATTAAAGTATCTAGCCACCCTCCTTTCTCTAATGAATAGGAAGAATAAGAAAATGATTACAGTCTTTTTGTAGGGCTTGCCCTCATCCCTTCTTTCTACTTTTTAGGTTTTTCCATTTTTTTCTTTTTTTTTTTCTTTTGAGATGGAGTCTTGCTCTTGTTGCTCAGGCTGGAGTGCAGTGGTGTGATCTTGGCTCACTGCAACCTCCACCTCGCAGGTTCAAGCGATTCTCCTGCCTCAGCCTCCTGAGTATCTGGGACTACAGGCGCCCACCACCATGCCTGGCTAAGTTTTGTACTTTTTTCTAGTAGAGACGGGGTTTCACTATTTTGGCCAGGTTGGTCTCGAACTCCTGGCCTCAGGTGATCTGCCTGTCAGCCTCCCAAAGTGCTGGGATTACACTAGCATATTAGTAAAAAAGTATTCTATTTAAAAATTTCCCTTAAACTTGAATATGTCATTTATTCACTTCTGGTAGTCAAAGGCTCCCAGTTCCTGTCTTCAGTAGCACAACTCCTTCCATCCTGCTGCTAAAGCAGTTGACAGTGGGATTTACCAATTCACATCAGGGTGAATTAGGTTAATACCTTCTTAACACTCAGGCTTAGGGAAGGAAGTGATATGTATTAACAGATCAGAGCCTGAATATTCCTCTATAAAATGTTTATTCTGTAATTTTTTCTAGTAATTTTAGTTTTCCATTACTTTTACGATAAAATCCAAACCCCACAGTAATGACACAGAAGGAAGGCCATACCTTATATTTGAAGTGCTCTCTTTTCTTTTTTCACTACTTTTCTTCTTAGCTACACCTCCAGATCTTGTCAGCTCAAGGGTTACCTGTTTAAAGTGGAGTTTTCACCTCCACAGGCTGAATTAGATATTATTTATCTGTACTCGAACAGCATTCACCACTGTTAACAGCACTTAATGCTGAAACATAATTGATTTCTTGCCTTCTTGACTAAATTGACCTCTATGCAACTCAAAGACCACATCTCAATCATCTCTATACTCCCTACCTATCAGAGTTTAGTGCACAGTAGACATTCAGTAAATGAATGAAGCAATTAAATATTGAATTTGTGATGTTATTGGAAACTCCTTTAATGAAAAGCATTTAACACCATAGAGAAGACTGAACACCAGAAAAATTTACTTGCATGACTAATTATCATGTTATCTTTTTAGACAATAATTGCTTGTTTTTCTTCCCAAGTATTTATGCGCTGCCAGTTGAGCCGATTACAGAAAGGGCATGCCACAGATGAATGGTTTCTGCTCAGCTCCCATATACCATTAAAAGGTATTGAACCAGGGTCCCTGCGTGTTCGAGCACGATACTCTATGGAAAAAATCATGCCAGAAGAAGAGTACAGTGAATTTAAAGAGGTATTAAGTTATTTATCAGTCTTGTTTTCATTGGAATTAACAGAAACATTAAACATTTAATAAAAAATCCATTAAGCTAAACATAGTAATTCATAGCTTAGTAGCACATTGACACCAGAGAAGATTTAAAACCTTGTTTTATAGTGTGATTTTGGTAGAAATAGGTAGATTATGAATTCATTCTATTTTAAATAAATTTATTCAATGGGACATCATTTTAAATATAAGAACTTGTGAAAGAACATATTTCTTGTTAGTCTCATGGAGCATGCTTATTGCTATGTACTTTAAACAGTCTTTTAAAATGTCATTTTAGCTTATACTGCAAAAGGAACTTCATGTAGTCTATGCTTTATCACATGTATGTGGACAAGACCGAACACTACTGGCCAGCATCCTACTGAGGATTTTTCTTCACGAAAAGCTTGAATCGTTGTTGTTATGCACACTAAATGACAGAGAAATAAGCATGGAAGGTATAGTACGGCTATGTTAGTGTGACACTTTAAGAAACTGGGTTTAGATTTTATATCAAGGGTATATGGACTCTCTCTCTGAATATACTAAATTGTTAAAATTATATTGCAAAATAAGTTATTCTGTTTTCCCTCATTAAAAACTGCAGCTGGATATCAGTTCTGATTATGTTGGTTACTATGGGGAGCTGATATTTTCTAATGCAGAGTTTGGCAGATAAGTACTAGAAGCCACAAGAAAGTGGTATCTGTGTCTACATCAATGGCTCATAGTGCTTGATTATCTGGCATATTTAATTGCATTCTCTTGTTTATTTATTTATTTATTTATTTTGAGATGGAGTCTCAGTCGCCCAGGCTGTAGTGCAGTGGCGCAATCTCAGCTCACTGCAACCTCCACCTCTCGGGTTCAAGCGATTCTTCTGCCTCAGCCTCCCGAGTAGCTGGGACTATGGGCACATGCCACCACACCCGGCTAATTTTTTATTTTATTTTTTAGTAGAGACGGGGTTTCACCATGTTGGCCAGGCTGGTCTTGAACTCCTGATTTCAGGTGATCCGCCTGCCTCGGCCTCCCAAAGTGCTGGGATTACAGGTCTTGTTTAATTTTACTTATTCATTTCACAGAAGCTGGGTGTCAGTTGCATTTTATTTCTAACTTTTATAGATAGGTAGAGTTCCCAAGCTGCGGGACTTACAGTGCTTTTAGTGGCTTACAAAATAATCCACCAGCCCCCCCACCACCCCCTGCCCCGGCACTTTGATTCAGTAATAGTTCTTGCTTCTAGGTTCCCCAAATAAACAGTGAAGTTTAGAACTATTTCCTTGTCATCACAAAATATAGATTTGTCAAGGAATAGATAAAATGGTGGTCCTTATTTTACACTGAGTTTATCTTTTCCGTAGCATTTGTATTTCATTAAAATTTTACTGAAACTCAGTAGACACGTTTTAAGCTAATAAATTAATCTAAACTGGGATTTTGTGTTATATCCTTAATTGTAAATAAACCCCAAAGTTTCAAAGCATGGGGTCAATGGGCAAGAAAGCTAATTTGTGGTCCTAATTTTGTCACTAGCTGTCTAACTGATCTTACATATAACAATTCTGAGACTTCATTTTTCCATATGAACATGGCAGTGTTAATCCCTTCTCCTGTTTATGATCTAATGAGGTAATACATATGAAAGTCTTACAGAGTTAAGTCTGTAGAAGTATAGGATGTCATTGTAATTAGTACTTCAATGCTGCATGCAAAAAGTACGTTTAAGTGGTTATTCCTTTTGAGGTAAAATGAATTCACTTAATTTCCAATTTGATCACATTAGGTCAGTCCTTTACAAATAATCTAATGTAAATATTTGTGTAGATGAAGCCACTACCCTATTTCGAGCCACAACACTTGCAAGCACCTTGATGGAGCAGTATATGAAAGCCACTGCTACACAGTTTGTTCATCATGCTTTGAAAGACTCTATTTTAAAGATAATGGAAAGCAAGCAGTCTTGTGAGGTAAGAATTTAATGTTTTAGTAGGTAATAATTTGTAGCCAATTACATTTTAAGGAAAATATTAAATTTCTAAAATTATTCCTCATAGCAGTTATACCTGTCTCTAATACATTTATAAAAATGTTCTGCAAAATGGACTTTTTAAAAAAGATGTACTTTATTTTGGGATTAAAAACCATCAAGTTGCACCAGAAATTCATGAAAATACTTTTGTCATTTCCTCTACTGCACTAGTAATCTATATACTACTTACAGAAAGCATGCATAACATACATTGAAGGTTTTGTTAGTGACTTATCATATGACCTATATAGCACTTCATTACATCTAGCTTTGTCCTTGAAGGTTTTTTTGCGAGAGGAGAATTATGAGATAACCTTGACTAAAACAAAAAACATCTTTTTAGGATTATTAAAGCTTCAGTATAAATTCATAATAAACTATTAAGATAGTAAGTGGAATCTCACACATATATTCTCTCATTTTAATGGTAAAGCAGCTACAAAGAAATATATATTTTAGATCTGATACAAAAATCAGTTTAAGGAATTGTTTTCGACAGTGGACACTGGGACCTAGCAAATGTTAATCCTGCACGAAGGTGTCAATTCGTACTAATAACCTGAAGGGAAGAAATCAGTGATTTAATTTTGGAAATCTGGAGTAATGCCATAGTTAGCCTAACATAAGGATGACACAGAAGTGCAGCAGGTGGGTAGGGGAGTCTCTGGACTTTAGAGATAGGCTGCGGAATTCGGACTTCCATAGATAAATGTTCTCTGCTGACACTAGATCAGAAGGGTTACAGGAAAAGTTCTGAGAAAGGTTTGTGATTCTGCCTAAGACATTTGATATTTTTATTAGTCATTAAATAAGCCTCATTCAGAAAAGGCTTTTAATCAGCTTTTTTTACCCTCAAATAAATAGAATTGACTAACCACTGGTTGCTTTTCAGTTGGGTAATTGGGAATAAATGGTAACAAACCTACCAGAAGGAGTTCCATAGAGCAAACTACTTAAAAACTCCCATTTATACAAAGAAAAAGATTAGTACACACAGAGATACTGAAAAATAGAGAACTTTGAAAACTACAACTACTTGTTTTCCTCAATTCATTTGCATTTGTCATTGCCAACAATGCATTTCTATTGATTTATTCCTTCTTTTAGTTAAGTCCATCAAAGTTAGAAAAAAATGAAGATGTGAACACTAATTTAGCACACCTATTGAACATACTTTCAGAGCTTGTGGAGAAAATATTCATGGCTTCAGAAATACTTCCACCGTAAGTGGTGAAATTTTCATTTGACAAGAAATTGTGTATCTATGTCTTGAGAAGTTTCTATTTCTAAAACATGTGAAAGCTTTTCTGTTGTCCTAATATTATTATACTCTGGAAAAGTCATGGTTAATCTTTATAAGATGAATTATATTTAAAGAAAATAACTGTCTTAATAAAACCACCCATTGTTTTTGTACAAGCCAATATGTTTGGTTTGTATAGTAGCTTGGGGAGTGAATAGAGGTTTATAGTTTCAGATTTGAGATTGTAAAAGATATCTTGTCTATCCATTTAGTCTATACTTGATAGTTTAATCACTCTGTTAATATGCTTTTAGGTCTCCAGTATTAGTGAACTCATTTGTTCAGGCAGAAGTTAACCTAAGTCTAAATCTTTCTCCCCAGAGTTTGCAGCTGGTTAGTTCTCTGTATCTTAAAGTAAATGTCAGGAAGTTGACTGAATAAATTGATGATGATAAACTTAGTCGATAAAGGTTTCCTTACCCCTTTTAAATGTCTCATTACCTGTGGCAAAATACTTTTTTGGGGGAAAAGGCCAGTTTTATTAAACTGTGGTATATTTGGGTAAATTAAGCTTTCGGCTGCTAGGAGATCAGTAGTTTCACTTGCTTTCTGTGTTGAGATGATTGTGTTATTTTGGCAGGACACTGAGATATATTTATGGGTGTTTACAGAAATCTGTTCAGCATAAGTGGCCTACAAATACCACAATGAGAACAAGAGTTGTTAGGTAAGGCTCATCAATTCATTTGTTAAATCACAAACTGATAGATGGATAATTGTGAAAAACTGAAGAGTAACTGATAGATGGATAATGTGAAAAATTGAAGAATAACAATATACAATTCAATGCTTTTTTTCTTTGGCTTTTATGTCAAAGCCCTGTTGCACATTTTCTAAGTCCAAATGGCTGCTAAACTTAAAGTTACTATGAGATTTAGCTACTGTTTGCATTTTCTAAAAACATGAACATTCATTTATAGTCAAGTATTGGGGATTTTGAAACCCTTACAGGATGAGGTTAAAAGTTATACAACTAAAATCTGTAGCTAACTTCATATAACATTCTTCATACATACACTCACACATTGATTGGCACTAAAAGAGAAGAGCAGTAATTGACTGATTTAGATATTAATTGCTTTATTACAATCTGTGACTCTGAGCTAATCTGTAACCAGAACATGTAGTGCTGAAGCTGTGTTTCAGTCTGCTCATTGTACCATAATTAGGAAGAAATGTTTTGGCAAACCATGGAATTTGGAAGCTTATATAAAGGGACTTCATTATCATTATTCTGTAGGAAGAACTGCTTTGGCAAATCATGGAATTTGGGAGCTTATATAAGGTTACTTAATTATCATTATTCTAACTTACTTTCCAATGAAGAAGCAGATCTGTCTGGAGAGGTTAAGTTGTTGAACTAAGGTTATATAGAAAGCTGGTGGCTAAGGCACAACTAAAGGTAACTTTCTAAGACCAAATCTGATATCCTTAAGTCTTACTTGTAGGCTTTTGCTTTTGTTAAGCATACTCCAACCAATACCCCAACTAATTCCAGGCAAATGGAAGTTTAATGCAAAAGCATCATGGAATACAGCAGTTTTCTAATAATATGTTATTTAGAATATACACTGTCATGCCATGCTATATGTAAAATAATTAGATAACCATTAACACCATTATTACAGTTTGTTTTGAAAATGTGTGTTAATCCTGCCTCCAACCTAAATTTTGTCAAGGGTCTTCTATTTCTTTTTTTGGGGGGCAGATAAAATTTCTCTTGGTTATGATATGACATAATATTTAAGAACTACAGATTCTGTTTTTCTTGGCATTAATGGTGATTGAGAGGAATAGAAAAGAATTATATTCCAGCACAGTTATGTGTGAGATGTAAATTAAAACTGTTCTATAAATTTGTAAGTTTCAAACAAGTATAATTGTTAAGCAAACACAGCAGGAAATTTTGAACTGATGCAAGAGGGTGTTTTAGGGCATTTTTGCCAAGGTTATGTTTCAGGCTCATAGACCTACTGTGTATAATTATGACAATATTTTCAAGTAAAGTTTACACAAGATTCTGTAAATTTCAGAAGTCCAAAATTAAAGACTTAATTGTTATTTTTTTGAGACAGAGTATCGCTCTGTTGTCCAGGCTGGAGTGCAGTGGTGTGATTTCAGCTTACTGCGACCCCCGCCTCCCAGGTTCAAGTGATTTTCGTGCTTCACCCACCCAAGTAGCTGGGATTATAGGCATGCAGCACCACACCTGGCTATTTTTGTATTTTTAGCAGAGATGGGGTTAGACCATGTTGGCCAGGCTGGTCTTGAACTCCTGGCCTCAGGTAATATACCCACCTTGGCCTCCCGAAGTGTTGGATTACAGGCATGAGCCACCATGCCCAGCCAATATATTACAATTCCTATAAATGCTGTTTGAGAAGTAACTACTTTCTGAGAGTCCAAAAATTAGCAAACAGGTACATGTTCAAAGGTAAATGCTGAGAAATTGGGTAACCCACTCTAACAGAGAACAGAGATTTTGCCTATTAATGTCTAGAGGAATTGCGTAACTCATTATTTTGCGAATAATGCTTGTCTTTACATAGATTACATCTATCAATCTGTAGAAGGAATTGCATAATTCATTATTTTAGAAATAATGCTTGTCTTTACATGGGACAAGAGGTTATTAGTGTAGATTCTTCTTAAAAGGAAATTAGAGAGAAATTATCTACATGACAACATATCCTCCCTACCAGTGACTAAAGGAGGCAGAATAGGAGTATCTATGCAAGCTTCATTTTCACACTTAACTTGTCCCAAAATAAAATTAGCAGATAAAATAATATATGACAGCTGTTAGTATAATTTTTGCTTTTGCCATTGTTTTGTAATTTGACAACTTTTTAAAACTTTAGAATTCCTAATGTCTTGCCTTAAAAGTTTTCCAGGCTGGGCATGGTGGCTCAAGCCTGTAATCTCAACACGTTTAGACCAAGACAGGAGGATTGCTTGAGGCCGGGAATTTGAAATTGTCCTGGGCACCGTATTGAGACTCTGTTCTCTACAAAAATAATGTAAAAAAAAAAAAAAAAAAATTAGCCGGGTATGGTGATGTGCACCTGTAGTCTTAACTACTCTGAGCCTGAGGCAAGAGAATTGTTTGATCCCAGGGGTTCAAGGTTGCTGTGAGCTGTGATTGAGGGCCCCTGCACTCAAGCCTTGGTGACAGAACAAAACCCTATCTCAAAGAAAAGAAAGAAGAAAAAAAAAAAACCTTTCCAGTGTTCCATTATAGACATTTTCATTTATCAATAAGTCACTTTTTCTCTAGTGCAATGGATTCTTATTTTTATATGAATCATCAACAAAATCAATGCAGCCAACTTAAAGCTGTTTTGTTTAAATAAATTAAGAAATGAGGATGTGTGAAATTCTGAAATTGTACAGAATTATGGTTATATAATATAAAAAGTTTATTTATACTCCTGTGGTATTTCAGAAATTCTTAGGGTTCCCGAGGATACTACTTTAAGTATCACATGACTACTAGGCCTGGAATAATAAATAGTAAGCAAGACAGTAAATACTATAGATGAACAACATTTTCCCAAAGTTAATCCAAATTCTAAATTGGGAAAAGTGAGTAATACATTCAGGAAGCAGATATATATATATATTCTTAAAATATGATGCTTTGGCTTACTGTTTTCTTAAAGCTTTCTGTGTCTGGGCTTTCTTTTATTGGTTTAGGGTGAAGTTTATGGTTCTATGAGTACTAAAAATTCTGTTTTATATGTATTGTTTTAATGTAACACATTATATATGTGTTTTCTAAAAAAAAAAAAAAAAAAAAATTTCCCTCCCATTCAGTGGTTTTGTTTTTCTTCGACTCATCTGTCCTGCCATCCTGAATCCACGGATGTTCAAGTAAGCCAAGACTGCACCACTGCATTCCAGTCTGGGCAGCAGAGAGCTACGTCGTAAAAAAAAAAAAAAAAAAAAAAAAATTTCCCTCCCATTCAGTGGTTTTGTTTTTCTTCGACTCATCTGTCCTGCCATCCTGAATCCACGGATGTTCAATATCATCTCAGGTAATCAGCTTTTGATAAATTTCAAAATTCAAAAAATTACAATTAACAGTTTCACACTGTTAGACAAGAATACTCTTAAAATAAATTAAATCTAGTTTTTTTTTTTTTGATTATCCAATTCTAGTCTTGGCATATATAAAGTACTCCAAAGCACCCTTCCTTCCTTCCTTGTGCTTCTTCAGCTTTTTTCTTTTTGTTTTCTTTTCTTCCATCTCATATCTAATCTGAGATGGCATGATTACACACATTCCACCTTTTTTTCTGATGCTATTGTGTCTCAAACCTTTATAATAAATAACTTCTTGTAGTCTGCAACTTGGCTTTTTCAAGTTGGGAAGAGCTTTGCTTAGCCCATTGCTAGACTGCTGCTAGCTGGATCTTCAAGATCAAATTAAATGATATCTACAGTTAGAATAGTATTCTGTGAGTACGTATGAAGAAAGCAGTCCTGGTTCCTCTCATTAGAGATTTTTAAAGTCACCAGTTATATAGTGTAAATTGGCCATTTTAAACTTCAGTAAACCTGATCCAGTTTTATTACCCATATACCCATTTTGAGATGACTTTCAGGTGTTACACACTTTTTTCAAAGAAAGGATAACAGGGATATTTGTGACTCTGAATGTAATAATGAACCATTATAAACAGCAGGAACTAGAATTTTTACCTTAATAATCTGAAGCTCAAAATTGTATTAAAAATGTTTTGGAAATGTCTTAATTTTTTCTTTTATATAGCCATCACGTCTCTGTAATTATCTTTTATTGCTACTAAAGTAGTTAAATCTACAAATCCATTAAGATTAAGGGTTTGAAATTCTTTTGGAGAGATCCATCTGAATGTTTGCCTCAGACAACACTATCTAAAACTAGGCAGTCAGGTAGATTATCTATGGGATTTTACTGTTAAATAATTAAGTTCCAGAGCTTATATTTAATAGACACCAATACTTGTCATTTACATCCTACTTATCTGTGTTCTACAGGGAAATGCCTCATGATTTCCCTTTAAAATATTTTAAAAGTTTATTAAATTTCATGTTTTTCTCCTCAAAATAAAGCAGAGGTCCTAGATTTTATCTTGCTTCTTGTGCTTTAAGTGAATTATTTGGATTGCAGATAATGTTGGGAGCAGGGAATTGCTCAGATTGCTAACCTGAGTAGGCCAAAATTAGCTTTGTGAACTGTCACAAAACATGGGAGGAGTGACAGTCTTTTTTAGTGATAAAGGTAAAGCTTTGAGGTCCTCTGAAATAGTATCAACCATTGGAAATTGCTGCGTTTTGTAAGTACCCTTTTCACAAGCCTAGAAGCACTGATAAGCATATTCAGTTTTCCTCTTTTAACTCAAGTTCTTTTGAATTATACAGATCATAAATTTTTTTTTCAAAAAAAATTTTTCAAAAAACATTCTGAGTTGTGAATGGAAGAATGGGTAGTAGTTTCACAGTAAAGAAATGTTAAAGTGCTAAATTTATAATGGTTTAGCTGAAAGTGCTGTTGGAGTTGGTGTCATTAGCTGTGCCCAATTCTCTTCCAGATTCCCCATCTCCTATTGCTGCAAGAACACTAATATTAGTGGCTAAATCTGTGCAGAACTTAGCAAATCTTGTGGAATTTGGAGCTAAGGTAAAAACATTTTGATACTTTAAAATGTAATTTATGACTGCAAGTTTGACATGATAAAATGATAAAATTTGGCTTAAGTGAAATTTTTAGCAATGAAAGATTATTTTTGTTGCTATGTTTGTGTTTAAAGCATCTTGTTTAAATTTTACATTTTAATAGTGGAATTTTAAAAAACACCACTTCAGCCATTATAGAAAACAAATTTTTCAAGGTCCAGTGTACTCAAATTCTCCCACTTTTAACATAAAAACAATAAATGAGTACATTTTAATACAAAAATTCATTAAAAATTTTATTTCACAGTAAACCTTCACTGTAAATATTAAAACTCAAGATTTTTTTTTTTTTTGACACCTACATGTAACTGTACTATCTAAGGATAATGACTAATATTCAGTTGGGATATCATGCCTCCTGCTTCTGTCACCTAATATGTGACAGACTTCTTGCCATATGTGGAAACAGGTAACTCATTATTCTTCATAATGGATATTTAGATGGCTTCCAATTTGTCCCTGTTATTGTTGTAACATATATTTACATACATTTCCTTTCATACTTGTTCAATTATTAGCTGAACTTAGGAGTAAAATTACTAATACATGTTTTAGGCTTTGCTATGTATTACAAGATTTCCTGTCAACAACTTAAGATTCTTTTGTCACTCCTCACAGCCTTGCCAAAACTCAGTGGGTACTATACTTTCTTCTTTTCTGCCAATTTGATAGGCAGAATATTTTGTATTTCATTGTTTTATTACTGTTAGAGAGACTTTCATTGTCTCTATCTTTGGAATTGCTTATTGAGGTCCTTGTCTCATTGAGTTTCTTAATGATTTTTAAGAGTGTGTTAATCTTAACCTTTTCCCTATTTATAGTATAGTTGTAAGTAGTCAGGATTTTAGTATGATGAGCAGTTAACATGTATGGCCTAGGTTTTGAATTCATCTGAATCTTGAGGCAGGTTACAAATAAGATATTTTCCTATTGCAGTCTTCATTATATTGGTATTTTAATTCCCTGTAATCTCTGCTGGATTCGAACCTATGATTTGGGACCATGTTTGAGTGATTTTATATATAAGCAATTTGTGTCTGCCAGTCTGTGTGTTATGATTTGTGCTTGGGTTCAGAATTTTCTTTCATTAAAAATGCCCATACTCCTCAGTATAGCCATTTGCTTATATACTAAAGGAAAATAGTGTCATTATATGATTTAATTAATTCTTGTGAATGTGTTGCTGCTGCTACACCTAATTTATAAGAAGTATTGCTACATGTATGGGTTTTGCTATATTAATTTGGTGTGAAAGTAACTGTGGTCTTTGCTGTTAACTGTAATTACTTTTGCATCAACCTAATAGGTCAAACAGTGGTTTGTTTCCGGTGCATATAATAGAAGCATTTTATTTTTCAGGAGCCCTACATGGAAGGTGTCAATCCATTCATCAAAAGCAACAAACATCGTATGATCATGTTTTTAGATGAACTTGGGGTATGTATATAGTTTTTAGGTACTTTTTAAAGACTTAGAAGTTGGCATAGCTGAGTTAACCCATTAACCCATTTAAGCAGCAATCTTTAGAAAGATTTTCTATCCAAAACTAAAAAGACAAAAAGCCTGCAAATTTTTGTCTACCTTCCTAAACAAAAAACAGCATTTTTGTTTGTAATTAAAACCATTTATTCTTAAACCAAAGCATACATTATTGTGGCTTTTAGACTACTTCCGTCACTTTTTAGGGTCTGTCTTGTTTTTCATATCCTTTTAAAGCTATCACATCTGACTGCCATGACATTCTGTTGCCTCCTTAGCTTTTTTACTTTGCTGCTACTATGTGGGGCTTGAAGCAAGACGATGACACAGTTCTGACCAGGTTAAATAAGTAAATAGACTGAAAAGTCTTCTTTTCTAGGAATAAAAGACATGGATTTGGTGTTACACTTCATTCAGTGTGAATATCTATGCCTCATTTGGGCCTTGTTAATAAAATGTGATTACAAAATTATGAATGAGGTTATTTTATAATTTCTAGGACCCTGCCTTTAAGAGTTAGATTTTCATGATTGTACAGATTTTCAGGTACTGAGTCAGTTTTAAACTAAACTTATTAATAATTCAGTTCATATATAGGGAAACCAGCAAGGTACATGTACACATATACATGTGAATAGAGCCAGGTATAAGGCATGGCATTAGGGAGCGCTAGGATTGGAGATTGAGGTGTCCATGTTCTGTCTTAATATATTCAGATTCCGTTAAAAAGAACACCACAATTTGTGGCAAACAAATCAGGAATGCCTGTGAGTCACTAGTTTAGTGTATGAAAAATTATGGTATAGCTCTATGTAGTGAAATTGACAAGCTAAAAGTCCATCATGCTTCTATATGTGAACTGGGATTCAGTTGATCATTGGAAAACATTTTTACTATAATGTTTAAGGAACTGTTAATGTTTAAGGAACTGTGTGAGAAATTATGCCACACAATCTAGGATTTCATACTGCTTAGAATCCAAATATAATACTATGATATTTCTTTACTATCTGTATACCATCTGTATAAGCCAAATTTATTTTTGAAGACCCACTTCAATTATTATCTCCTTCAGGAAGCTTTTGCTGAGCCCCAAACGTGAATAAAGTAACTTTTGTTTTACCTCCTAAGCATCCCCTGCATATCTGTGATATAAACTCTGTGTTGCTATGATTACTTTTTCTAAAGTCCTTTCTACTAGAGTCAGTTCTCTGAAGGCAAATATGGTGTCTTTCATCACTATAATCCTTTAATCACTGAATGAATATATCCTGTATAACCGTGTTTCTCTATCCCAGAGAAAACATTGTTTTGCAGTTTTTAGCAGTGTAAAGCAAATACGGTCACCATTTTACTGGTAATCCAAGCCTTTGTTAAATGTTATTCCAAGGCTTAAAATAACACTGCCATTTAGTGTTGATAATAAAGTACAGGTTGAGTATCCCTAATCTGAAATCTGAAATGCTAAAAATTCCAAAACTTGTTGGGCACCAACAGGAAATGCTATGTGGAAAATCTCCAATTCTGGATTTTTGGATTTGGGATGCTCAACTGGCAAGTATACTGCATATATTCCAAAATCCGAAACACTTCTAGTCCCAAGCATTTTGGGTGATATTCAACCTATACTATAAACTTTAATTATAGTGACTAAGTTACTTTATGAAGCTTATCTGAAAGTACCATAATTAACACTGATTATTCCCACATATTAGCACGTATTCTGAACACAGTCCACAGATAATGTCTAACTTGACATGTTCTCATTGCATTTTCATAGTGCAGTTCCTACTTATATGCATATTAACTTAGACAAACTACAGGAGCTTAATAATGAAATTTCATCTAGGAATTTTAAGTATAGGCTACATTTAATCCAGATTAGCAGTTAACCTACACTATTTGGCATATGTTCTATATTTCAGATATAAAGCTAATTGTTAGGAAGCCACACCCCCCGACCCTATTTTTAAAATAGCAATAATATTGTACCACATCTGTCATGCTATGGAAAAAAAGAGAATCTGGCTTTCATGTAAATACAAAGGTTACAGAGTCTATATTTTACTATCAATGCTGAATTTTATATTTCAATAAGAATCTTCGGAATTTTAAGAAATCTGAGAATTAAAAAAAATTATCTAATATACCCAATTAGAATATTTTCACACGAGACTATAAAGATTTGTATTTCTAACAAAAAATTAGCCGGGCATGGTGGCAGGTGCCTGTAATCCTAGCTACTTGGGAGGCTGAGGCAGGAGAATTGCTTGAACCCGGGAGTTGGAGGTTGCAGTGAGCCGAGATCATGCCATCACACTCCAGCCTGGGCAACAAGAGCGAAACTCTGTCTCAAAAAATTAAAAAAAGAAAAAAGATTTGTATTTCTAAATGCAATTTTACAATTCCCTTAAAGAATGTACCTGAACTTCCGGACACTACAGAGCATTCTAGAACGGACCTGTCCCGTGATTTAGCAGCATTGCATGAGATTTGTGTGGCTCATTCAGATGAACTTCGAACACTCAGTAATGAGCGTGGTGCACAGCAGGTAGGCTTTCACCAGCCTTCATTAACAATGATGTTTCAAGGATAACACTTTGAGAGGTAATAAATAGCTGAATTCTGGTTAACATTTTTTCTTGTTACATTAAATTTTTGAGACTCTGCATCATATTAACAAAAGATCTCAGCAGACAGAAATAACGGGCCCAGACTAAAATGATGTACATTTAATACTGAAAAACATCAGGTTTTGCACTTGAGTCTGCATGTTAATTCTAATGGAAAACAGCGTAACTGTTAATATACTTTGGTGACATATGTGAAAATGGCTAGTAAGTCAGTATTTTTTTTTTTTCTTTCAGTTTCTGTCTTTTTTCTGTCACATACAGATACAGTGCATGGCCAAAGTGATTCTCAAATGGTGAAACAAATGATTATTATTTGGGATGTTTGTCAAATTCACAGAGATTCTGAAGTGTGGCCTTGAAAGCTGCACATCTAGCAAACTCTTACAGGAATTTATAGGGATTCTGATGCAAGTGAACCATGGCCTACACTTTTGAGAAACAGTAGACTACATTGATAGACTTCTATCTGCCATCTGCACCAAAGAGATACAGATTAGGATGTATTCAAAGAGACTTAACACTAGGTCAATTAAGATACTGGAAATACAGAACAAAATGAGTTACATTTTCAATGTCCTCAGCTGACATAAGGGCCACTGAGAAGAAGTGACCACGGGGACAGTTTTGACTAGTTTCTAATGTAGTTTCAGGAGATAGTGAATGCTGTCACCGCACTGGCTAACCATTTGGCAGGGATTTTGTAGAAGGGATTAAAGCATTGAATTTGGTGACTGAGTTCTCTACAATCCGAGATTCTAGAATCCTCAAGTCCTGTTCCTCTCAGCCCCCCATCCCCCAGCTTTCAATAATACGACTTGCCTTAGATATTAAATAAAAGACCTTTAAAGAGAGGTAAACTTCTTCTGGCAAAATGTGATAGTGATAGTTCTGGCCTAAAAAATAGGAGCATGCCAAACACAAACGAATTTCTGTTCCCTTTAGGGTATAAAAATTCTCTTAGTTATGACCAGAAATACTCAGCCAATGACTAATAGAAACTTATGTTTTGAGTGGAATTGTGCTAAAATTTTATGCATCCCTTTGCTTTGATACTGCTTTTTTCAAATCCAGGTTCCCATCCTGAAATTGCTGACCGAGCTTTCATTTATTTTCATACCATTTTTCCTCTGTCTAGCACGTACTGAAAAAGCTTCTGGCTATAACAGAACTGCTTCAACAAAAACAAAACCAGTATACAAAAACCAATGATGTCAGGTAGCAGCCTTCGCCCCAGTGTTCTGCATGGATTCATCATGCCCAACGTGGTAATTCACTTCAGTATAATGTCTCCTTTGCTCTTGCCAAAAAATAGCACACTTTTCCACATTCCAATGATGTGTGAGCTATGCAAACAAAATCCAAGATTCTGCTGGTGCATAACTATGCCAGCAACCTTGTAAGCTATCTGTGCAGGATATTTGCACTATTTCCACATGGAATCAATCTTTAACAACCTCTGAGCCTTGGTGTACAGATCACCTTTCACAAAACAAAATGCTATGACTGTATCTTGGAACTCTGAAAATATATTTTCAGTATACCCAGTTGCCAAAGTCTTGCTGTCTCTTAGAGAAAGAACTATGAAATCAACTGACAAACACATTCTCTTATTGACAATTGTGTATAACTGGATTGCAGACTGTTCTTACTGTAACTACTTCCTGATTAGGAATATGACCATTTGACTGTTCAATGATTATTTGTATTTACAGTTTCCAGAGTTTGTCATTATAATAGGAACAATCTTTGCTGTATACTTTTAAAAAATACTGTGCTATTTCTCTTGCTGGAACTGTTGAAAGAAAATATATAGAATGATCTATTGCTCATCAGCTTTATTTTTTAAACATACTACTTATTTTGTTGAAATTGTCAAAGACTGTATTTAGATCTCATAATGCTTTGTTAAATGTTTACAACAGTAAATAGTTTGAATTCAGTAAATATTATTGGTTGTTGTATTGATCAATGCATGTTACCCCTTCATTTTATAGACTACCAGTTTCTTTTAACTAGAATGTTTTTGTTAAAAGTTATTTGTTCATTATTTGTGCTACCCTACCCCTTTGATTATGCAGACAAACCTCATCAGCTGCCTAACTTATCCATCTTTGAACTTCTGACTACTTGTTGTATCTGCTGGACATTTAGTTCAACTGTATAGTTTTATTTACTTCTCTATGTGTATTTTTGTGAAGTATTCACAAAGGTTAAGTTAAAATAAAACCAAGGGATATCTTGCATAATTGATTACTTCTGTCTAAATAGAGCTAAGCATTTAATTTGTTTATTTTCTTCCTCCTTCAGGGGCAGTTTAAACCTTAGCACCAGAGCAAGGCCCAGGGAGAAGCTGAAGCTTTAGATCAGTATTTTTGCTAATGGCCTCTTTTGAAAAGGATTCTATATATGCAACAATTCCTTCCGTCTCATAATTGTGCAGGGCAGGTATGACATATGGAACATATGTGGCAGAATGACATTGGTAATCAAAGTGGGTGAGACAGGAACCCAAGGAGGTGTTCTTACAGTAAGGAAAGGCCTAGATTCCAAGGGCAACACTTTATGCTGTTCCTCTAATGTATAAAATACAGGAAAAAATAAAATGCTAAAGGTTTAAAAGATGTCTGCTTAATAGTTTCAAGCTACAAAAGGCAATTGTTTCTATGGGGGCTGCTAACTTCTGTGGCTTCATTCACAGTTTAACACTGATACCAAAAATCTCAACATGTCCCGTGCTCCTTTTCCTTGAAATCAACTCAATTCATTCCATTCTCTCCTTTCCTGGCTCTTTTATTAAATTACTCTCCTTTCCATCCCTTCTGTTTGTTTTATAGCTGGACTTGGACCAACATAGTATCCCCGGTGGTCTCCTTCCTTAGTTACATGATAGAAGACAGGGAGGATATGGACTAGTCAAGATATTTTGCTATGCACTTTGGTTCCCACTAATCACGCTTCAATCTTTAGCCATACTAACCTGTCATTCCTCAGTCTGAAATCCTTCTCCCTTTTATTTAAAATCACAAACCTGACTCATCCTGCTTCTTATATTTTAACATAATTTGTCTCTCAAGTTGAAATGGAAACTTGTTACTTACCTTTGTAGGCCCTGTAGTAACTAGCTTGTCAGTGTTGAAATAAAATCTCTCACACTTTAACTTTTTTAATGGGGCTGGGTGGGAAAATTTTCAGTGATAAAGTGTGGACCTTGCTCTGATGCCAAAGTTTGGCGATCTGAAAGGGAAAATGAGAAAAACTGTGAACATCTTGTAATTCTGTCTAGAGCCTAGCAGCAATGTACTTAACTAGGACCACGATGGAGGATTTATAACTTTTGGCTTCTTCCACTCTGCTTTTGTAAAATCTCACGTCATGAATTTTATTCCCTTGACTCCAGAATGAGGGAAAAACAAAACAAAAAACAAAACAAAACAAAACACCCCACAAAACTCAAGCCTACAGTTTAAAGAATTGTTAGAGAGATGAATATGCACACAGTAAGCATTGCCTTAAAGTAGATGTAATTATAATGGTACTTACCTTTCTGGAAAGTACAGCCTGGGATGTACTGAGACTGAGGAGGTGTGTGTATCTGTGCAATTTAATTAGATTTAGGACACTTGAATTACTCGGAATTCCTTCAAGCCAGTTTTCCTGAAAAAAAATCTGGCTTGATATACAGACATCCACAGTTCGGTTCCAATTATAATAATAGTTAACAATTACTGAATACTTAGTGTATGCAGGTACTGTTCTAATTAATCCTATAAAGAGTGGGCATTATTATTTTCCCCATTTTCAGTGTGGGAAACTGGCACTTAGAGATTTAATAACTTACCAAGGTCACATAGTGAAATAGAGGCAGCCATGATTCACATCTAAGTAATTTGTTGTAATAGTCTGTGCTTTTATATTTTTAAATTGACTCATTTCAATTTGAATTACATTTCTCGAACATATTTAGTCTGCACAATTCCTAGTAACTGTTATAATCTACTTACACGGATTCACTTATAGGTGATCTAATAGGTTAATTAAAGGCTGTGGTGACGTGTGCCTGTAGTCCCAATTACTCAGGAAACACTAGCGCCTAGGAGTTTGAGACAGCCTGGGCAACATAGCAAGACCCTACATCAAAACACAATTTAAAAACCATAACCGAATATACAAATTGCTTCTGCCTACTTATCTCTACTAGCCTACGGAGTTTGATGTAGACAGCTATTCAAAATCATATTTTTTTTTTTTTTAAAAACTCATTTGGAAATGTTTTCGGGTAAGTAAAGAAAACCAATAATATTCATTACCCAGACAACTGGCTTTCAGTACCATGTAATAGTTGAAATACCTTCTGCAGTTTAATAGTAATGGACAAATAGCTAAATGTATCAGGATGGCATTCAAAAAGCCATTTATGAAGGTTTCTAGAGGGCAAAACACATTCCTTAACACTTTTAAAGCTGGCTACTAAGTTTTGGTTTTTGTGGTGCCTTTTTCTTAAAAAAGCATAGGTTTGCCTATTATATTTTGCTTAAAAAATTAGGCAAGTAAGTTGCAACTTTAATTTGATATTAGTCATAATGGAGTAAGAATATTCAAAACAGGTGCTATTCTAGCTCTTTTGAAGATGGTTTATTTTACATAAAGTTACTGTGAAAGGGAAAGAAAGTAATAGAAAAGTTTTAATATATTTTGTTTTCACATTACACTTTTTAAATAAAGTTAAACGCTTGATATGCTTCCTACTTCTCTTGATTAGTTAGCATTGAGAAATCAACTTCAAATGGTTAGAGTGATTCTACCAGGTCGTCGTCAGTCCATTCTTCCTAAGAAGGAAAAAAAGTGTGGTAAGGATAACACTGAAGCATAACCAGTATTGTTTACCTCTTACCTCCCTTTAGGAAAATGTTCTCCTCCTTTTACCCATGTGGATTACAAAAGATAAACCAGGAAATTTTGTAATAGTTCACTGTTAGTAATGTTGGCATGGTCTCACCAGACTCCTCCAATGAGGAATAAAGGTTACAACTGTGACCTTTTGCCTCTGATTATTCACTTATCTGACTTGACAGAAAATTTGTTTTTAAAAGGGGGTAAGGGAAAAATCCTTGGAGAATAAAAAATAAAGCAAAAATGTAGTATGTATGCATATTATTTCTGCTTTCTATGAACACAAGAAGGATTCTTCATCAAGTAAAGACAGAAGAGAGAAAAATCCCTTTAATAATGGACAACAGTACTGTACGTAAGGAAGTATGCAAAAAATGAAAAAACCCACAACTCTATAATGCTTGTACTCTTGGAGAACAAATCTTAATAGTATAATCACACCAGAATGTGTAACAAAAATGACTTAGAGTTAATCTTTGGAGTAAAACATACCTCCTCATGTTTGGATTTCTTTGAGACATAATCATCATCTTCATAGCCTTTCCTCTTCTTCCTATAATTAAGCAACTATCAATAAGCAATCTAATACCAGCCACAGAAACTATAAAATGTAAAATAAACTAGCAAGGCTATGTGCAATATCATGTATCTACTGAAAAACACAGGCCTGGATAAATGGAAAAAGATGAAGAGTTATGGGTAGGGAAAATGATACTTTTAAAATCAATCTTTAAATTAAATGCAATTCTAATTAAAACCCCAATAAAATTTTTCATGGAATTTGTCAAGTCTAACACTGATCTAGGAAGAAGTGTGAAAAAATGGAGAATATAAAAAAGAACAATGTTGGAAGACCTTGTCCCAGTTATCTTCAAAGCACACTACAAAAGCTATGGTAATTAAAAGTGAGATATTAAATCAATGATCAGACTAGATTAAGCAAAGTAATGACTATGCAGAAGTACAAATTTAATGTGTGATAAAAAGTGTTTCAAGTAACTAGGAAAAACATGAAATAAAAAATGAGCTGGGACCTGCCGGGCACAGGGGCTCACAAATTGTAATCCCAGCTCTTTAGGAGGCCGAGGCAGCAGATCGCCTGAGCCCAGGAATTTGAGACCAGCCTGAGCAATGTGGCAAAACCTTGTCTCTACAAAAAAAAATAAAAAAATTAGCCAACGTGGTTGAGCACCTGTAGTCCCAGCTGCTCGAGAGGCTGAGGTGGGAAGATCACTTGAGCCCAGACAGCAGAGGGTGCAGTGAGCAAAGATCGAGCCACTGCACTCCACCTGGATGACACAGACTTTTTCTCAAAAAAGTAGGGGTATGGGAGCTGGGGCAAAAATTAGTATTTGGAAAAAAGTTGTGAAAAACAATAGAATATATCATATATAATCAAGTACAATCAGCCTTCTGTATCCTGTGGTTTCCACATCTGTGGACTCAACCAATTGCGGATTGAAAATAAGGAAAAAAATTCTATCTGTACTGAACATGTACAGACTTTTGTCATTATTCCCTCAAGAATACAGTATAGTAACTACATAGCATTTACATTGTATTTAGGTATAAGAGATGATTTAAAGTATATGGGAGGATGTATATAGGTTATATGCAAATACACCATTTTGTATTAGGGCATCTGTAGATTTTGGTTATCAGCAGAAAGTCCTGAAACCAATCCCCCATAGATACTGAAGGATGACTGTATATAGAATCTATAAAGCACTACAAACCACAAAAATGTGGCCAGGCACGGTGGCTCACACCTGTAATTCCAGCACTTCGGGAGGCTGAGGTGGGCAGGGGTCAGGAGCTTGAGACCATCCTTGGCTAACACGGTGAAATCCCATCTCTACTAAAAATACAAAAAATAAAACTAGCTGGACGTGGTGGCATGCACCTGTCATCCCAGCTACTTGGAAGGCTGAGGCAGGAGAATTGCTTGAACCCGGGAGGCAGAGGTTGCAGTGAGATAACGCCACTGCACTCAGGCCTGGGTGACACAGCAAGACTCCATCTCAAAAAAAAAAAAAAAAACCAGAAAATTGGACAAGGGGAATAAGCAACACAATAGAAATATAAGTGACTGTTAAACGTGGAAACTTCAATGCCCCATAATCAAGAAAATGCAAATTAAAATACCAATGTGATACTTTTCCACTCAGACTAGCTAAAGCTAAGCATTGATAATTACACGTTGTACCATATGTATGAAAGATGTAAAGAAGAAAATGTGACTTATTTCATAAATACACACATGGATATACGTGCAGAGAAAAGGCTGGCAAAGGTAAACAACTGCTAAGTAACTTCTGAGGTCATGACAAATTTGGGTTTTGATCAAAGGGGACTTTGGTTTCACTTGTATTGACTGACAATGACAAAACAGTTTTTGTGTCATGAAAAATAAAGGTAAAATAATTTTGAAGATCAAGGAAAACAAATATTTAGTCCTAAAGTAGCACTACTCATGGTAGTGAGTACCAGGGCTGGTCCATGAACAGTTTGCAGTGAGTTAAGTATAGGAATTGTGTTTGGAAGTTGTTTTTCTTTCTTTTTTTTTTTGGAGACAGAGTCTCACTCTGTTGCCCAGGCTGGAGTGCAATGGCATGATCTCGGCTCACTGTGACCCCTCCGGGGTTCAAGCAGTTCTCCCTGACTCAGTCTCCCGAGCAGCTGGAATTACAGGCACCTAATTATACGTCCAGCTAATTATTGTATTTTTAGTAGAGACGGTGTTTCGCCATGTTGGCCACGCTGGTCTCGAACTCCCGACCTCAGGTGATCTGCCTGCCTCAGCCTCCCAAAGTGCTGGGATTACAGGCATAAGCCACTGTGCCCAGCCCTAGAAATTTTTAATAGCAATCTGATATAATTTTATGACTGTTGAATCTAATACAACTTGAGCTTATGTTTTTGTCTTCACTTTTCTAGTAATTCATTTTTTATTGAATTTTACAACAGTATACATCTAGTGAATTTTGAAGCACCCCTCAAGTACTCATAGATATTCAGAATTTGCTTGGCCCACCCAGTACAAGGCAGATGGCAATCTGGAATAAAATGTAAGCTATGGTAGTTGGGAATTCTGGATTATGGTCCATTCAGTTACTTAGCTAGAAAAGGTAGGATTAATAGTTCAGTGGTCTAATCCAGGGGTGGATAAACTTTAAAGAGACAGTAAATATTTTAGGCCTTTTAAGGCCCTATAATCAGTTTCTGTTTCAACTACCTAACTTTTCTGCTGTATCATGAAAATAGCCATAGGTGATACATAAACGAATGGGTGTGCTACATTCCAAGAAACTGTTCTAAAAACAGCTAATGGGCTGGATAGGCCTGGTAGGTCACAGTTTGCCAACCCCTGGTCTAATCCCATTTCAAAATCAATGCAAAAAGAACATTAATCAGTGCTGCAATACTTTTATTCATTAAAGCCAACATTACTTCTCTGTAACCACTCTGAAAAATTCCTGTTACCACTGAAACCCGGGAGTGAATGAAATCCACCAATTTCAAATTCTGTGCTAAATCATGCTTTGTCATTATAGCTCTAACTATAATAAAACAACCTCATATTCTGCACACTTCCTAACTCCCTAGATATTTCCCGACTACAACTGTATAGGTAAGGAATTTGAGTCATGTGTATTTGACATAAGGGCCTTGGAATGCTGTTCTGGCTTTTCATAGGTGTCCAGCAGCACATATTCACCAATTACAGAAATAATACCTCAATACATCTTAAATATAAAATGCCACAGATAACTCCCATTAAATTTTAACAAATACGGTATAACTTTAAGTAACAAAATGCATCCCACAGGAAATAGAAAATGACAGTTTAATTAATCCTAGTACCTATCCAAATTCCCAACTGCTTAAACACCTAAAAGAGAAAGTTTAAGTGGATCTTTCAATTTGCAAAGCATGCATTGCCAATTTTATGGTGATTTCCACATTCAGCTTACATATCAATTAAGAGACATTAAAGGTGTTATGTCTAGCTACAAGAAGAAATTAAACAGCCTATTTTCCTACTGGCTTTATCGTCAATATAAAATTTGTCACTGAAAGCAAGTATGCCAACTTTCCCTACTCTAGCTAACAGAAGTCTGGAACAGCATATTTGTTCCTCAGACCAAGTATCACAACTTCAGAGAGATCAAAGATTAAAAGGACAAGAAAAGGTAAAAGGATTCTTTAGGAAGACCCTGACCCCTGAAATCCCATGAGAAGTAACAGAACAGAACGGCCTGCAAGCCAAAGAACTTATGAATCACAGCAGGATCAGAACTGCACAGTGATTGCCGAACTATTAACTTAATCTCATTAGAAATGTCCATTCAATAAAGAAAATCTGATTTAATGGATCAGTCAGCTTTCCTCAAATGAGCAAACACCAATAAAATGATTTACGAACCAGTTGGACTGGGTAACAATTATGTCTATTGATAAACACTGTCACATCAACTTACGTGATTACATTAAGTGCAAGCTCAGCAGAATGACATCGCTCCAACTTCTGTTTCAGAACAGCAACTTCTTCAGATCTGGGTGGTTCATACTTTTTTACTAAGTTTCTCATGCCTATGTGGATACAAAAAAGAATTTAAACTGAATAAGCAAACCTTCTCATAGTAGCGGAGCTGGTTACTTTTCCATTTTGTTATAGGAAACAACAAAACACCCTGCAAATGACATGGTTATTATTCTCAGGATTTGCATCATTCTGCATTTCATTCTACATTAAAATCCAATAAGCACTGTATGTTTACTTGAAGTAATTATGGCTCTCTGCTGTTTAGCCCATATCGTATATAACATAAAGCACACTGTAAAATCTAGTATTTTTTGCAAATCCTACTGGGGGCACTTCTTGTTCAGTTTTAAGACTTAAAAAAAAAAATCCCTAAATGATTTAGTGAACATGTTTTGTTCTCTATCACCAACCATCTTTGTAATATTCTATTCCATAGATAGTGGGCCAACAGTATACTTCCTGTTTACAAAGGAAACTGTTATTACACAACATGCAATAAAGGGAGGATGCTTAGTAAAAATTTAATAATCCTTTGCTTTAACAAAAAGCAGACCCTATACAAAAATGTCCACACTTCAGGTTAAAAGTAAACTACTATATCAGTAACTTTATAATTGCAAAAGCATCCTCTAGCTGATCTTGTTATTCAAGTATAATAAACCAAAGAATACAAATTTCAACATTAGGGGAATAATGAGAGATCCAATGAGCTTATTATTACTATTAGCCAGCCCTGTGATCCAAATGACTACACTACTGACCTATTTCATAATGCAAACAAAACAGTATTTTTAATTGAATTAATACTTGTAACTCAACACCCTTAGGACAGTATCTGTGTTCCAAAAATTACCAATATCTTAGTAGCATTAAACTTCTGAGTGTTTCATAAAGAGCTGTTTTTATTTCATTTTAAAATAAGTGGAGCAAAACAAAGGTATTGAGAAGAAATCAGTAATAAAACTAAGCTATGAAATGAGTACCCTGGAATAAGATCCCCTTTACCTACTAAGTTCTACGATCCTAACAGCTACAGTCAAATCACAATTAGCTTCTAAAGTGAACCCCCTAGTGGTATAACTAAAGACCTACAGTTTATAATTCATAAACCACAGCCATCATTCTCCAAGAAGGAAGCCCTCAGGATCACTTCAAGCAGAGAATCAAGAAATCATAGAGATGCCCTGAAGCATCTTAAATTTTAAAACACAAAATATGTAAAATGTATACCCATTTACTGTCATCGAAGATCAAGATTTCAATCTTGTATTTTACTGGTTTAACATTTAATTACATTACAAATTTAATTAACAAGAACAATTTACACAAGAAGGTTTGGAAACAAACATGATTGACTTTTTTTTTTTTGAGACGGAGTCTGACTCTGTCACCCAGGCTGGAGTGCAGGGGCGCAATCTCCGCTCACTGCAAGCTCTGCTCCCTGGGTTCATGCCATTCTCCTGCCTCAGCCTCCCGAGTAGCTGGGATTACAGGTGCTCACTACCATGCCCGGCTAATTTTTTTGTATTTTTAGTAGAGATGGGGTTTCACAGTGTTCACCAGGATGGTCTCGATCTTCTGACCTCGTGATCTGCCCGCCTCGGCCTCCCAAAGTGCTGGGATTACAGGCGTGAGCCACCGCGCCCGGCCACGATTGACTTTTAACCCCAAAGAGTAGCTTAGCAGCCATGACCAAGTGTGCCATGGGCAAGAATGAGGAATGAAGAATGCTGGTTAATTCAGCCAATAAGTAAGAGATTCTACTCAACTCTTAGGACAGCGTTTCTCAACACCAGCACTCATAACGTTTTGGACTGGATAAGTCTTGGTTATTCAGAGCTGTATTATTTTCCCAACCTTGCTATCAAAATTAATCACAAACGTGATGGCTTAAAACAACAGAAATCTATTATCTAATAGTTCTAGAGCCCAGAAGTCTGAAATCTGCTTCACTGCGCCAAAATTAAGGTGCTGGAAGGGCCACACTCTCTCTGGAGGCTCCAGGGATAAATCCATTCCTTGCCTGTTCCAGCTTCCAGTGGCTGTCAGCTTCCTTTGGCTTGCAACCACATCACTCCAATTTTCAAGGCAAGCATCTTTAAATCTTTCTCTGCTGTCTTAACCGTGCCTTCTCTGAGTGTGTCAAATCTCCTTCTACCTTTCTCTTAAAAAAATAATTTATCTACAAAATAGAAGTTACAAATTTAAAAATTATCCTTATTTCCCATTACATCTTTTTCAGTGCCTAGTATGTTTCTTTATTCTTTAAAAAGATCCTGTTGTCAATCTCTAAATCCTTTCTAAACCGGACTCTATTTTCACTCTTTGCGTAAGTTCTATAGATATGAACACTACTTCCCTCTATGTACCTTCTATTTGTTCTAGACCAATGTGTCTTTCATGCTTCCATAATACAGTAATTCAGTGAAAAGAAATCTAAACAAAAATCTATGTTATATTTCTAGTTAAACACCAAGATATTTATTTAGAAAGGAGCTTTGTATTGGAAGAACATTTTGTAAAGTGTTCTCATTTACTTACTTTTCATTATATCTAGTAACTGTGACAGGCAAGTTCTGTTCTCTCTCAGCATCAGACTCTCTGATAAATAACTGGTAAAGAAAAGAAAAAAAATGTAATCTATTGAAAACATACAGCACATTGAGAAAACATGACATCATAAATTATTTTCTTCCATCCTCATCAAAGGCAATTAAAAATTTTTTTAATTTATGAATATATAATCTATAACTCTTATGTTTTAAGGATTTATTAGCACTTACATTAAAAGATGTTTACTGTTTAAGTTTAGTGACATCCAAGTACAACCTTTCAGAGACAAAAGAGTATGAAAGTAACAGTAACAGTCAGTACTTATAACATTTATATCTTTTAATATAGAAGCCCAATGAGTCTAACCTTACTTTACAGATGAGGAATCTGAGTTACAGGGATGAATAAGTCATGATCTTGTAACTTGCCCAAAGTAATAAAGCTAGGAAGCAGCAAAACTGGAATCTGGCACTAGTAAGGATTCTCTGTTCCCTTAATATGAAAGCCATTTTACCTATAGTTGCACTTTTGAGAAGTAACAAACATTCAAACCAGCCACCTAATGCTTTATAAATCTATTACATCTTATTTGCATCAAGTCCAAATCAAAGGTGTTAAACTTCTTTATCAATGTGATATAAAATCCAAATTACCTGTTTTTCTCAGAGCTACTGACAGTATGAAAATATAATTTCTATATTTAAATTTTTAGTTACTCTGAAGTTTTACATACCTGAACTTGACCTATAATTGATAAAAGCTCAAATGAACAGATTCTCAAAGTATTAAACAGTTTTTCAAACACAAATGCAAAAAAATTATTTTTCTCTTGGGTGTAATAGTTACAAAAATAGAAAGCAATGCTTTAAGAACTCTTGTGTCTTTATCCAGATTTAAATTTTATTATAAAGTTTTGATAACTGTTTGACATTACATCATCATCTATTGTGGGAATAAACTTTGGATCTGAAAATCAAGAAATCTCCTGACAACTAATCCATTTCCACTTACTAGTAATTCAAAATAACTAGTTTTTTCCTTTCCCTTTCCTAACTGAAATTACTCCCATTTTTGTCATCTTCCTTTATTTTTACTCTTCATTTCCTTTTGATTTCTTAAGCATAAGGATCATAGGTTTGGTGCTAAGAGTTGGCTGACTACTCATTATCTCTGTGAAGTTAGCAACTCTTAACCTCAGTTTTGAATTTGAATTTTAATATTGTGGTATTTTAATAAAATCCACAGGCAAATAAGAATACCTAAAGTAGCAGATGAGAAATAAAGCTCTAAATCTACAAGAGAAGAAAACCCAGAAATAACGGTAATAATCCTATGATTAATAATCTGAGGCATTATCCAGACTCTGACAACAGCACAGGGGCTTTCCCTTTTGAAATCAGCAATAAATGTAAACCCCATTTCCACGTATCTCAAAAATTTGCCTCAAAAATCAGCTGTCAGTTAAAAATGTTTGGAAAGCATTTCCCTAAGTGGGGGGCGGGGAAGGCCCAATGTCTAGTCTCTGGGAATGTTACAAAGGCCTATTAAATTTGCACGGAGCCAAAGGTATCACAATTTCAATTTTGCCTGCCTGGAATTATACTGAACTAAACTTATAAGATGAAATAAACTCATCTGGACCTTAGGATGCTTCATCCCACTCTATGTAACTAAAATCTCATCACTGAAGAATTTATATATGCACTATATACAATGCTTCAAGATTAATCAGACTTTTGGTTATTTGAACTGTGGAAAAGAGGACTTTTGTTCCCTTACAGAATGAAGTCCGCAGGCCAGGTATGGTGGTGTGCACCTGTCACCCCAGCACTTTGGGAGGCCTAGGCAGGAGATTACTTGAGTCTAGGAGTGACTGAGATGAGCCTAGGCAATATAGGGAAACCCCAACTCTACAAAAAAACAAAAAGATTAGCCAGGATGTGGTGGTGTGTGCCTGTGGTCCCAGCTACTCAGCGAGCTGAAGTAGGAGGATCGCTTGAGGCTGGGAGGTTGAGGCTGCAGTGAGCTATGACTGTGCCACTGCATTCCAGCCTGGGTGAGAGTGAGATGCTGTCCAAAAAAAAAAAAAACAAATAACCAACCAACCCCCCCAAAATTAATGGAAGTCCACATCTTAACTCCATATACATCAATAATTTACATGACTGTCTTTCCTAACGCAGAGATTTATCTTATTCATTTTCATATTCCTAAAGTGTAGTACAGTGCATAGTAGTACACAGAAGGTATTTAATAGATGTTTGCTTAGTAAATAAGTGGAGATTTAAATCACTTTGGGATTAAATATATACATTTACATACAGTTAGTGAGCTGTGTTTGCAGAGAAGAGGCATATCATAAAATATAAACCTACAATCCTTTATCCTAGATGCAGATGTGTTGTGAAATTCTTAAGTATTCATGTCTTAGAAAAGTTATCTGGTGCATATATTATGAAATGTGAAATACCTAAGTGATGTCTGTAATCAGGAATATTAAGATTCCTGCAAGGGAACACAAATATTCCTATTAAGTGAAATAAAAACTAAATACAATCTGCTCTATCTGCTGCCACCTTATCAGTAGATCCTGAAATTATGGATAAGGGATTATAATCATGTAAAATAGTTTTAATTAACTTTAGGAAGTTTTATCATCTTTCTTCCTCAGCTATTTCTAAAAATGAAATCAAGCAGAATCTCAAAGGTCATAAATTGAGAAACTTAATACAGAACTAAAAATGTCTAATTGGCTGCTAGCTTGCGCTTCAGTTAGTTAACAATATTTAACTTCCACGTGTCATACATGCTCTACAGAAGGGGAATAAAGATAAAACAAGGCAGACATATTTGCTGCACTCAAGTTGCTCACCAGTTCACAGGACCTTCTAAATTTGTCATATACTGATAGCTGTATCAGTCTTTCAAGGATCACCTGGTTTACTCCTACTTTAATCCTAAATGTATCCTCCTCTTAGTTCAACAGTACTTTTCATGATGTTTAAAGATTTCCTTAAAAGGCAATTTCATTTCTTCTTTTCACCAACCATCCCAGCCACAAGGAATATTAAAGATTATAGTCAGAAATGATTCTATGAATAAATAAACTCAGTGACTGAATTTGACCTAAAAGACTAATTAATACCTTTCCATAGTAATTCCAGCCCTGGAGGCACTAGATAAAATGGCAGTCAGGGCAATTTGGGAAGGTGTGTATAAAAGGTAGGCATCCGTCAATGCAATTCTATTAAGAAAGTCATCAGCTGTTTTCCTCAAAATCTCTGGATTCTCCAATATGGGATAGCGAGTCTAGAAAGAAAGTTTGCAAATGTTACCATTTCTGAGGGTTTAAATGGAGTATAACAACAGTTTAAAATTACACAACTCATATTAAGAAATATGTGCTATAACATATCTAAAGTTCCTAGCACAGTACTTGACAGTGTCCTCAATTTACATTAATCCCTTCTCGGTCCTTTTCCACCTGAGTAGGAAGGGGAAGGAAGGGAAGCTCTTAGAGATTCCACTGAGTCTAAAGTAGGGCCAAGAAATACATATTCCCAGGTAAATGCTTCTCTCAGGCAACCCAGGTGATTCAAATGTAAGGCCACATTTAGGAATACACCTTATTTTTATATGAAATTCCTTCTACTTAAAATTTACTTTCAGGAAGAAGTAAATAAAAGTGAATCTCAATTTGATTAGAATACACTAGACTTCAAATTCCCACAGAAAAAGTTTTAGAATATGCCCAAGAGATGTGGAAGACCTCCTATTTCCTGACAATTCTTCATACCCTATAAAATAAACCATAAATCTGAAGTCCTCAGATATCCATGTTTGACACCTAAAGCAGTAGGAAAGCTTTTCTGCACTCTGAAATATTTAAGAGTCAATTGTACAAAAATGTCTCACCTGTGATATGAGAAATTAAGACCCACTACTCTGATCACAATGCTTCCCTTTCTAATATATTTACTCATTTACTTCACAGCTGTTCTTCCTCCTCTGAACCTTTGCTCACTTATCCCTCTACTTGCTCCCACTCACCAGTGTCCTCTGGTCCTCATTTCTCTCCTGAATTCCCTGCCCCGATACGCTGCCAACAAATTTCTGGCAAAACCAGAAGTTGAACAGTGGCTGAATCCAACAAACTTCGCTTTGCAACTATACCAAGATTTCTGAGTACTGCCAGAGAAAACAATTCGAGCAGAAGTCTGGAAATGTTACTGTAAACTCATGTTCATTGACCTCAGCAAGGCTCTTAAACACTGTCAAGCAACCACAGTATTTCCACAGTTTACTTTCCCATTTTTCAGTGACTGCATAAATATTTTCCATTTGTCTTAACGTCTTTGATAATTCTCAGAAACTCCATCACTCTCAGAAAACTATTTCTTACCAAAGAAAGGCGCTATTTCCTGCCAACACCAAATCCTGAGGCATAACAGTATCCTAAGCCCATAATTTCCCCTTTTCCACTGTTAAGAGAAAGAGCTATTATTCCTTCTAAGGCCAGTTCTTCTCCCTTGCTTCCAAATTCCATGCCAACCCCTTCCACCTTACTCCAAACAGACTATTTTGTATTTCATCTTTCTCTCACTACTAGCTCTTTACATCAGTATTTAAATGTGCATCGGTCTCTTCCATTAAACAAAAAACAACAAAAAAAAGTATCACCCAGTCAGAAACTTGGGGGTTCTTCCTCTGTCCTCATCTCTATCTATAATCATTCCTCATGTTCCATTGATTCTACCTAACTACAGGCTGAGCATAAATCCAAAAAATTCAAAATCCGAAATACTCCAAAATCTGAAACTTTCTGAGCACTGACATGACACTCAGGAAATTCTCACTGGAGCATTTCAGATTTTGGATTTGGGATGCTCAACCAGTAAGCACAATGCAAATATTGCAAAATCGAAAAAAAAAAAAAAAAAGTGAAATCCCAAATACTTTTGGCTCGAAAATTTTTAGGTAAGGGATACTTATCCTGTATCTTTGAAGCCCAGGAAGCACTTTCTGTATCCACAACCTTCATACAAGTGAAGACCACCACCATCTTTAGCTTGGACTCCTTTAACAGTACCCCATTATTCACTTAATCTATTCTAATCCATTCTCCACGTTATGCCTGACATATACAGATGCGCAGTAAATACCTGATCCATAAGATTGCTAACATGATCTTTTAAAACTGCAAATCTAATCATGCCACTCTCTAAATTTAAACCTTTCACTGGCTTCTCTTTGCTCTATTCAAAATCTGTAGCATTGTCTCCACAGTCTAGACTCTGCCTTCCACTCTGGCAGCAGCTGTCTGTGATCTCTTCCCCCTGCATTGCTATGCTCTGTTCAGGTTGTTCAGCACAGAATAGTTTCTTGAATTTGAACTTTTCACCAGGGAAGTCTCTGATTGGAATGTTCTTCTCTCTCCTATTCCTACTCTGAATTGTACTTTAAATGATACGTTCTCAGAATGTTTTCCTTACCTCTTAGTCTGTTATCTCCCTCTAAAATATATTTTCCCCTCTGTATCACTGAGCACAATGGATATATGATTGTCTAAAACCTTTCGACTGCAAGGTTCACAAAAGTTGAGACTGTTCCTGTCCTGTTTCTGGTTACATCTTCAAGCACAAAGTTTGGCACACAGAAGATACCCAAATTGAGCCACTGATCTAATATGAATGAACCAGTTCCTGATTTGTTTGATTCGACTCTGACTATCCAACTTCTCTTTTAGAGCCAAACAAAACAACTTAAAAGTTGCTTCTGTCAATGTTTGTTTACTTATATTATTGATGCCTACATAGGGACTCAAGTTCACAAACCTCTAAAAATATAAGTCACTTAGCAATCTTCTAGTTTAAGAATTTTTTATGGTTTAAATCAGGCCCAGATCCATGACAATATAATTCAAAGTTAGAAGAGGTATCTTAAGCCTCCATAATAAGCACCGTTCTGAACTCTCAATCGTCTTCATTACATCCCTGGACGTAATAAAGATCACTTAAATGAGAAACTCCGTAAGTCCCACCCAACCATCTGAGTTAACAATTTCTCCCGATGACTGATGATGCCCACTGAAGTTTAAACACAACTGCCCTATATGACGAGGCCAGACCCACAGGTCGTATCCATGCTCTAACAACGAGGATGACTATGAGTTTTAAAATTTTGGATCCTTTTTGTTAAAGAATAGGAAAGGAGAATGTAGTATTAGTTTATTTTACATCAAGTTTACCTTTAAGTCGATGAGGAAGCCCTCAAATGGTCTGTAAGGATTGTGGACAATAAGGTGGAAATTAAGTTGCTGTATAAGAAGTAGTTCATATTCCAGTATCTGTTCAAGTGCCTTCTCCTGTCCAAGAGGACTCTCCCGAAGGTTTCCAACAAACTGAGGACTAGATACATTGAATTCATCTACTTTGCAGGCCAAAAATGCACAAGTGAGCCTAGAGGAAAAAATAAGGAGGCAGGGGGTGGGGTTGGGGTGGGGCAGAAGAACATGCATATACTTTGAGAAGTATCTAAATATTTTATTTCTAAAAGTATATTCTATAATTGCCTAATATTCAAAAGTGACTGCTAGACATTGCAAGAATTTTTTTTGAAAGATAGTTCCTGTTCACACTTCATTAAGAGACATAAGACAAACTATAAAATTAGGTCAAACCAATATTGCCATGGCATTCAAACATCACTGACTCAATGACAGTGTTATGTAGTACAACCTAAATATCTGGAAAAATAAATTAACTGAAGAATAAGAGCACTTTGTATAACGTAGATGGAATAGTTAAAAATAAAGCATATATGTACCATATAAGTATGGGAAGAAAAGTAGGTTAAAGGAACATTGTGGAAGGCCATCGGTGGAAGTCTCTAAGGGCAATTGAATAAGAGACTATTATTTAAGGGACAAATGTGTGAAATTCACCTGGCCAATTCATGCTGCTCAGTATGAGAAAACAGTAAGAAAGCTACTGCAAAAATCAAGGTTGGCAGTGAGATCAAGGGCCTAATCTTGACTGGTGGAAATGGGAATCAAAAAGAGAAAACAGGTATAATGTCATTGAAAGCAAGCTCTTTGATGAGTCTCATACTAATTTCATCTTTAATGATAGACACAGTGCTCAGCAGAGAGCAGCAACAACAGACCTTTGTTCAACAGAAATGAGTATGAAGCTACAGGATCCGTACACTGACTGGATGTGGGAAGGGCCACTACAAATGATTCTCAGTCTGAACAACTGGAAGAACAAAGGTGTCAAATAGAAAGAGATGTTAGAGAAGTAGCTAATCTGAGAAAAAATTTGAATCTGGACAAGATGAAGTTCAGATGCCATCAGAATTACCGAAGTACAGGTAAATAGAGATCTTAAGTTCTGAATTAAAAAACAAAACAAAAAAAAACCAGAATTCAAGTCTAAATTACCCTCTCTCTCTCACACAACTCTCTCCTCCCAAAAAAAACTCAAAAAGAGTATAAAGGTATTATTAAATGAAAACAATATATTAGACAGACATACTCACATTATTATCCTGGGGTGATATTCCATTACTGAGTTATTAAGATAAAAACGTTTGAAATACATACAAGCTGTACCCTAAGAGTTAAAAAAAATATATCATCAGGATCTACTCACAAATGTTAAATGTTAAATTGTGTGAAACAGAACTTATTTATGGAAAGGTTTCTTTGTAGAGATTACCCAGAAACATACTAATACTCATTAATTCTTCTTTAATCAAAATAAATTGTGATGAATTACTACAGAAATGCCATAGCCAAAAGATCCTTTCCCATCCTTTGCTTGTCTATCCCCAGCCTACCCTGGCTAATCCTTCCTATGGTCACTGGATTTAAAAATACGTGAGTGTGTATGTTTTAGAAGTCAGAGTATCAAAAATGTCCTGAATTAGATAAATTCAGGAAGAAAAATACAAATGTTCACAGATTAACCAATCTTATAAAAATAATGACAAAAAAACATGAGCAAGGCAATAAGCCTTCTCTCTAAAGCCACTACATATTTGTGATATTGCTATGTATCCATTCCCATGATCTGTGATCACTGCTGCCAACTGAATGGCAGAAGCAGCACTACCATTTACTGAATGCATACCAAGTGCCAGACTCTGTGATAAGCACAAAACTATCATCATGTTTTAATCCTTACAACAGCTTGGTGAAATATTACTATCTCTGCAGAGAAGGAAACTGAGTATCAATGAGGTTAACTGACTTATCTAGGTCACACAGCCAATAAGGAACAGGAATGAATTCAAGTAAGACCTGCCTGTATTTTTAACCATTATATCATTTGGCTGGAATCAATGAAATAACCACTAATCTATTTTATGATAGAAAAAAGAATATTTCCTTTTAAGTATTTTAAAAGTTTAGTTTTGTCATTATGTAAAAAAATTATTCACCAATGATAAACATGTTATTTAAAAATAAATTCCATAAAGAAGTTCATTAAAGGATTTTTTTCTTCATTTGATAAGATCACTTAAATTTACTGCCTCAGTTTAGTTCTTTTGTAAGAATAAGCCAAATCTGAAGACACAAACTAATCAAGTATACCTAAAATTCTCTCTGAATCTTTGATATCTCAGATGAAAAAGAAATTATAAACTCTATGGACTTAATATTTTCAACATACTTCAAATTTTTTTCAACTATAAAAATGGAGATAATTTCCTAGAAGATTATTCTCTACTCGGTTGTAAGCTAGTGACACTGTATAACTTTAAAATTTAACAGACTTTTACTTAAGATACACTTCTATATTTGTTCTTTACAACAAACCTGTGAGAGAATAATATAAAGTCATTTTAAACACCCTCCCACTCTAGCTTTTTTATCTTTCTGCTTTTTAATCTCAGCTACCTATTTCTCCTCACGGTTGCCCACCCCAGCAAAAAACAAACAGGTCCTCAGAACCATACATCTGAAACAATAAGACAGTCTTTTTTAACCAAAGATAAAACTCCAGCTTCTACTAATCAAGGCTTAAAAAAATCTTATGGTATCAGTTTCAGCTGGGGCATATGATTACCAATTATGAAAGAATGCATTACTTCAAACATTTATTGGGTGTCACAGAGTTGGAAAAGCAAGTAGTCTATGTTCTAGTCCCAGTTCTATGGCTCACTAGTTGAGAACTTAGAGGAAAGTAATTTATTTTGTTTCTTTCTTTGTAATATTACCTGACCTCAAATTTTTTTCTGACCACAAAATGAGACTTGAAATACTTTTGAAGATATGATACAGCAATTCATGAGTTAAGGCCTGAATTGAAAAAGATATAATGTGCCAAAAACTAATTAATTGTAACTAATGTGAATTTTTAAGACTAGAGTGGACAGGGAATTTAGAAGAGGTCAAATTTCACAAGTCAACTAAAGGACCTTATATTTCATCACTACTGTAACTTACCACAACAGACCTTGGCATTGCTGGCTTAAACACCGAGCAGAATTCCAATAACCTTTTCTCATAGTATTTGCAGAGTGTCATTTCTTCATGAGGCTCAAGAAAGACTGGATCATTCGGAAGAACCTTTAGATCAACAATTACAACACAAGTTCAATGAATTCAATGAATTAAACAATTGTAAAACATTTTTCTCTATCCAGATTAAATTTAGTTTATATCTCCAACGAAGGGGAATATATCAAGCCTCGTTTTCTTTATAGATTCGCTACTCATTACACAAAATAGCTGTAGGAAAATAATAAACTAAAACTGTACCATCATTTCATAACTTTTCGGAATGTCAGCTAGACCTTTGCTTCATTATATAAACAATCACGATAGGCTGTGTGCATATGCTCACAGCTGTGATATCATTATTTACAAATTTAAAAGTAGATGGACTTTTTACAAATATGATTGGAAAGCTTCCAACATCCGTTTCTCGGTCAGTCATTACGACGCAAGTTGTAAAAAAACAGCAAATGTTTCAATAAATTTCTGTTATTTTAAGCTACCCAGTCTGTGGTGATTTTTTTAAGGCAGCCCTTAGGAAACTAATTCAGGTGCTAAAATCAGTGATGTGAATTAAAGGTAGAAAGTAAAGTAACTCAGTATCAGTAATTTGGAGGCATTGAACACTTGCTGGAGCGGAGCTTGTAAGAAAGATTAAACCAGTCCTAGAGCTGTAACAGAAGGGACTTGGCTAGCGGGCCATAGTCCAAACCATCCTCAGTCACTTGGTTTGTATTCCGTCTCAGGTCTCCCGCCCTCATCCAACCCATTCACCACGAGGTTGCTAGAGCACGGAAATCTCATAAGGTTAGTTTCCCATTTTAAATATTTCAAAGGTTCCTCATCCTTTCAATGGAAATTTCAAACGCCTCACTTCCACTTACAAACAAGTTCCCTTCCTACCCTCCCCAGCCATTCCTGCACAGGTACTCACATTTGGCCACATACGACCACAAACACCTCCACGCATCAACCCTGTAACTTCTGACCTCCCTCCCACTCCGCACGGTAGTTCCGACTGCCTGGAACGTCCTTTCCCCATTTTCTCCGCATTGGCTACTGGGAAAAACCTTCCCCAACATTACCGCTTGAAAAGTGAACCGCTCTTGCCACGCACTACCTTAGCACACTACCTACTCTCTTCTTCACCACGTTACAAAGACTGGTTACTTGCCTGCCATTCGACTACGGGATGGCGTTGTTCGTCTTTGTACCCACGGAACCTCGCAAGGTGCTCGCTTATTTTAATAGATAAACGTACTCCGCGCCCCAGAAGCAGAGAAATGAGGGAGTGAGATTGTCCTAGGAGCCAGAAGAGCTCCCGCAGCTGCTCAGAATTTAGTGACCAAGCAACTGGGCAACCGTCGGGAAAACCTCACCTTCCCGTTGGCCACCGCTTTGCATCTGAATTTGCGGTTGGCGTCGGCCCGCAGTCTTGCCAGCTGCTCCTCACTGGAGAAAGTCCAGTGCCGCTTCTGGCTACTGTTGTGGTACATTGTGGAATCGTGAGCAGGTCCAAACAGCCTGCAGAAGACAACCCAAACGCAGCACTGCCGTGGCGTAAAGCAGCCGTTAACCGCACCAAAGATCTCACCGAAGGCTAGCGCGTTCGGCCAGCCGGCGCGGGCGCGCTGACGTCACGATTATGTGTCCAGCGCGTACGCAGTCGCATTTCCGGAGCGGACTAGGAAGAGACCGTATCCTGGGTTCGTCGGGGCGCCCTCTGAGACTAGGGTGGGCGGAGCCTACGGAACGCTCCTCCTGGTGAGCCTGGGACATAGCTCCGCCCCTTCCAGGCAAGATTTAAAGGAGAAGCCCGCCAGGAGTATTCAAAAGAGGCATAAACTGAGGGTGTGGGGTAGGCTGATGTAAATTCACAGGGCGTAATCAGAAATTAGGAAAGGACTTGGTAGGGTGTTCATTTTTAAATGGAGGCCTTACTGAAGTTGACATTTGTGAAAAGGCTTTTTCGAGTTGAAATAGTAGGTTGATCAATCATGCAGGGAGATCATGGGGCCCAGAAAGAATAGATAAGATCTTCAGGCAGAAGCATTCCTAGCCCTTTTCAGAAAGAGTTTGGAGATCGGTGTTCTTGAAGCACTACCAGAAAGCTCTGAAAATGGAACATGGCTGAAAAACTTGAAGCAGTGGATGTGTATTGGCCCTTACAGTTTGCCACTTTTGTTGCCTTGTCTATTCTTTCTCGGTGCTTTTTTTCCTTTCCCTTCTGTTGATAACTAGCCAATCCTCTCCCCCTGTTTTCTCCTCTGAAGCCGGGATGTATGGTAGTTTTAGTTTTCTTGAGATTCCCATCTTCATTGCCCCTAGGGAATCTTACAGTAAGCTATCATGAATACTAAGGTATTTACTAGTTTTTAAATTAATAGGACTTTCAAAATTGCAGGTGAGATTCAAAATTTACATTGATTCTGGTTTGTCCCATTTAGGCATACCTTATTCTCTCATGTATTTATTATATATCCAATCCGAAAAATGGATTTCCCTATGGCAAATAGCTTTTCTAAAAAATTAAATAAATAAATAAATAGAAAGAGAAAGATGATGAGACCTGGAGAATTTAGGTCTTGAACATCCTAAAAAGAAGTGGCAGGATGACTTTAACTCTGCTTTCTATGAAAATGTTTTTAGAGGCTTATGATAGGGAAAGTCTTTTCTTGTTCATTTTTGTTGGGTGCAGTTAAGGTTAGAGTTTGCCACAGTTATTTGAATTCCTCAAATTTATGCCATTTGTGGTTTATAATTTTGGCGATCCACACACTCAACATATGTGGCTAATCTGGTGTCGTAAATTGGCTAAGAGAGAAAGAAAGAGAAGATTGAAGGGCATGGCAAATTGATTACAATGAATTGTGAACAACCTAAAATGTTGCATATGGGGGAAAGAATAATTTAAAGGAGAAAAACATTAATGGTACAAAAGATAGGAAAATAAGTGATCTAGATAATTAAATGTCTATATAAAGTATTAGACGCATGACAGTTTGCATCTTATAATATCATATAAATTCTTTTCATTTTGTTTTTCTGAAAGATATTTGACAACTCCTTAGTTTTATGTAAAGGAAAATAAAAATAGGCATTTAAAAGAGTTGGCAGACTATGATTTCTACAGGGATATGAGTAAAATTTCTGATTGTCACTTAGGAAAAATATGTGAAAAACCTGGCATTGCTGGTGTAACTTTTTTTAAAACTTGAACAAATTTTAGTACATGAAAATTGACATAGATCTTATTTTTCAGTTGTAGTAGGAATTGGGCTGTGTCTAAATTAACTGTCTACAGAATACAATTGTTGCTGATGCCCTAACATTAAGGCTCATGTATGATTTTTTTTTATTAAAGTAAGCAGACTGGATGCTGTGAAGGTCTTCTACTCAGCCTGATGTGCGACAGTGTTTCTTTGCTATTGCTACCACAGGAGGCACACTGGAATGTAGAACTTGTGCCTTGATCTATTTCCATTTCTAGTTTCAACTAAAAAGCAGCAAGTGTTTCTCTTCACTTCTATTATTTTTACTTACTTTATTTATGGAAAATTTCAAATATAAAGAATATAGAGAAACATATTTCAAAAATTATCAATATATAGCCAATTCCCTTCTACCCCCACTCACACCTCCATTAGGTTTTTTTCTTCTTCTTTTTTTTTGAGACAAAGTCTTGCTCTGTCACCCAGGCTGGAGTGCAGTGGCACAATCTCTACTTACTGCAATCTCTGCCTCCTGGGTTCAAGCCATTCTCCAGCCTCAGTCTCCCAAGTAGCTGGGACTACAGACTCATGCCACCATGACCAGCTAATTTTTGTACTTTTATTAGAGATGGGGTTTCACCATGTTGGCCAGGCTGGTCTAGAACCCCTGGCCTTAAGTGATCCACCTGCCTGGGCCTCCCAACTCCATTAGTTTTAAATCACAATTTCCCTGCTACTAAATGAAGATATTTCAAACAAGAACAAACCAGCTAACCAGACAGAACGTATTCTTCCTAGAAGAGTGATAGGGAAATTCACAGCTTGTTGACAAAGATATTACTATTTCATTAGACACTACTCAGAAGTGAAATATTAAGAAATATTTCAATGACTTTTCAAAGTAAATACAATCTCTTTTATTGTGCTGCAGTTGTTAAATTGTGCTATGGTATGTACTTGTAGACAAATTCCAAATATTTTGAGTTGCAGGCATTGCCTGTAAACTAAGGGTTACCAATCAGAGATTAGGTGATGCTGAGCAGGTGTCATCTGTTTGGCTACCACAGAAATGCCCTGTACTTATCTACATACTATTCCAAAATTTCCCATAAGAGTATTAGGATTTCCTTTCTCTTGCTTCAGGACAGTCTTCCTTCTTCAGGCTCTACCTAGTGATCTTAATGTTTAGGGAAAAATAAAAGTAAAAAGGTCATATTGCCCAATCTTAGGAGAAAAGGAAGAAAAAGGGGAATTAAAAGTATATGGGAGTTACTACTAAATACGTTTGCAACTGAAATAATTTTGCAGTCTTATATAAAACATCTTATAAAGTGGCCAGATTAATTTATAGTCCTCATTTCCCAAATGCGTCAGCATACTCATGTTCACACCATTTCTGATTTCAGGGACACACACACACACGCACACACACACACACACACAAAAGGGGGATAAAAGAGACTAAACCACATCTATGCTCACAAAAATCATGATATCTTTCTTACTTTAAAATGTAACATAAAACTGTATGCCTTCAGCTACTGACATGGATTTCTGACATTTAAAATACAGCTTTACAATGAGTATTTAGTAACCTTTTGCAGTCATATTTGGTTAATATACAATTAACAAATTTGTATTTGCAGCATTGGCTGCAAAATCCTTTCTTAGTTTTATTCTCAGTTGTCAAGTTACAACTAACAGAAGAAAAGGAGTCGCCTGAAGCAAGAACCTAGTTTCTAGAAAACAGAGTACTACTAAAGGAAGACAAATAAAAAGAACAAATAGCATTTAGAAAATATCATTGATCTATATGTGACCCCCTCAAAATTGAAATGCTTTTTCTTTTGCTTTAAGACTATTTCAAATTAAGGCATAAAGAAGACATGACAACGTACTAAAGAGAAAATCCTATAAAGCCATCTTCAATTCAGCAAATACTTAGTAAATCACCACTATACACAAGGCCTAGTATCAATTGTTAGGTGGTAGTGTTATGGTGATGGGGTCACAAGAATGACTCTCTCACAGTTCTTGTCCCAGGGTTCTTGGACTCTAGTAGAATTATGGCATGTATGAATACAATCCCCTCTCAATGATGGTAACCTTGGATAGGGCTGACACACACTCCCTCCTTTGACCAAAACTATAATCAGGCTTTTCTCTGAGTCCTCTGCTTGACTAAGCCTGATCTTGGGCTTTCCTTTCTGTTCTAGTACAGATTCTCCTTGACTTAGGATGAAGTTACGATGCAAAAAACCCATCATAAGTTGAAAATATTCCACGTGGAAAGTGCACTTAATATACCTAACCTATTGAACATCATAGCTCGGCTTAGCCTACCTTAGACGTGCTGAAGCCTAGCCTACCTTAAACATGCTCCTTGTGATTGCATGGTTGACTGACAGCTGCGGCTCATGGCCACTGCCCAGCATCAGGAGCAGGTATTGTATTGTGAATCACTCGCCCAGGAGAAGATCAAAATTCAAAATTGGAAGTGTTTCCATTGAATACGTATGACTTTTCCACCATCATAAAATCAAATCATTGTAAGTTGGGGACCATCTGTAGAATCCAATTGGAGCAAGAATCCTGCCACATCACTTTAATGAATATTCCCTACCCTTGGTATCAGACCACCCTCAATGTCTTATCACCCTGGCCTGCCTTCAGCAATAATCCCATCAGGTCAGTTTAGCCAGAAATCCTTTATCCTTGGTGTTTACTCTTAGTAATTTTCCATCCATTGCTCCCCACCCTGCTTCTTGGTTGTAAATTCCCACTTGTCCTTATTGGAGTTAGAATTGAGTCCAATCTCACTCCCCCACTACAATACCTTACTGCAGTGGTCCTGAAACCTATCTCCATAGCTGACTTTGAAAAGGTCTGTCTCACCATTCTTCACAAGTATCATTAATAAAGCATTCTTGAGAAAGTCACTTCAACCTACCTTACCCTAAGTTTCATCTCTTGCATAGTGAAGAAAATAGTTGTAACTACCTCATAAGGTGGTTGTGAGGATTAAATTAGTTAATATATGTGAAGATATAGCAGACTGGTTGGCTTCTATAAAATGTTTTGAATTGTTAGTTATTACTTCATTGACACATGGCATAGGCTAATTGGAAGATATAATATTTTTGTGAATTTGTATTGATGCTGAGGGAGAGGGCAGTGTCAGTGGATAGGATTTGCTTGAGTAAAGGCAAAGGGCCACAATGTACAGGGTGTCTCTAAGGACTAGGAAGTAGAATAGCTTGATTGATTGACAAGAGGGCTTTGAATGTCAAACATTTTCAATGGGAGAATGAAATGATCAGAGTTGCATTACTTTAATCTGGAAATTATTTGTGACTGTTTTGATAGTGAGGACTTTATAAACCCTCATTAAAATAACTTGAAATAGAACAGGGGATTAAGTCTATAAGTGATACCCAAATGCCTGTGTTCTTGAACTAGCTACATGAGATTCTTGATTATAAAGGGGATTTCCTCACTATGTCTCCAGATAGAGAGATAGGTAGTATATCCTGTATATCATACAACATATGCTCTATGAGATGTAACCAATCCATATAATATATTTTTGTGTGAAATTATGAAGCAGGGCCTAGGAATTTTGGTCGATAAAAATCTTGTTTGAAAGTTTTTACAAATGTAAAATTTACAGGACTTGGCAAATAGGACAGATATGGTGGTGGGATGAAAGAGAAGCAGCAACTCTAAAAAGTAATGACTTTCAAATGTGAATCAACATATCAATCATCTGGATCATGTTAAAACACAAACCAGTGATTATAATTCAGTAGGTCTGGAATGAAGCCCCAAGAATCTGGATCCTTAAGTGTTACCTTGAGTTTGGTGATTTTTAAGCTTTAGTGTTCGTCGTACTCATACGGAAAGCTTGTTGAAACACAGATTGCTGAATTTCTCATTCAGCCAATCCTGGGCAGGCCCAGGCATTTGCATTTCTAACTAATTTCCACATAATACTTGGAACGTAGACCACCACAGTTTGAGAACCACTACTCCAGTTGATTTTTATAGCCTGGGTAATGGGGAGAATGATAGTGTCCTTATTGTTAAGAATCTTCGCCTTTTCTATTAGGTTGAAGAAAACCATATTTTTATTCTTTGTTACCTAAGAGAAGAAAAATGGAGGATGCTTAGTCATTTGTTGGCCTTACCCAGACAACATGACCATGGTGAAATTTAATATCCATTTGAAAAAAAAATGACTAATAACATTCTCACTGGATAAATAAAAGGTGAAGAAAAAATGTATTCTCTCACAGTTGGATTGAAATATACTCTCGTTGTAGAGTAATAAAAATTATCAGCCGCTTTAGTTATTCTTCTGTTGTTTTAAAGTCTGGAATTCAAATGATAAAGATAATTGAAAGGATACTTTTTTTTTTGGTTTTCTATTGACAGGGGTCAGTAAAATGTGAATTTGGCTCACAGACCAAATTCCGTCAATGTCTATTTTTGTATGGTCCACAAGCCAAGAATGGCCTTTATATTTTTAAGTGGTTGAAAAAAATCAAAAGAAGAGTAATATTTCAAGACTCATAAAAATTGTACGAAATTCAAATTTTGATGTCTATAAATGTATTAAGTTATCCAGAGAAACAGAACCAATAGGCCAATAGGAGGGGTGTGTGTGTGTGTGTGTGTGTGTGTGTGTGTGTGTGTGTGTACATATACATATGTATATATAATACATAATATTTTGGATATTGGAATTGGCTCACACAATTGTGGATGCTGAGAAGTTCCATGATCTGCTGACTGCAAGCTGGAGACCCAGGAGAGCTGATTGTGTAAGTTCCAGTCCAAGTACAGGAGAAGATCAATGCACCATCACAAAAAAAGTCAGGTACCAAGAGAAAATTCTTCCTTATACTGTCTTTTGCTTCATTTAGACTTCCAATACATTGGATAAGGCCCACCAACATTGGAAGATCAAACTGCTTCACTCGCCCTACTGATTCAAATGTTAATTTCATCTATAAACCCTTCACAGACACACCCAGAATAATGTTCAACCAAATATCTGGGCACCCCATTGTCCTAGTCAACAAAATCTATCCCTTCTCAGCTTGGCATTCATATACATCTCCTTAAATCATATTTAATTTCCAAATAAACACAATAGCAAGGTCATAACTCCACCTTACATAATGCAACTGTCCCACATACAACTGAATATTCATTACCCATTCCCCAGAAAGGGACATAAAGTTCTTGATGTTTACTCTTCTCCTTGACATCCTGTAACTTAAAAAATACTATGATGTAAATTGAACAATACTTAAATGTTATGTTAATAAATCAATACATTATATGTTACATAATAAAGGAATAAGAGAGGGAGAAAAAGATGTTTACTATACACACACGAACATTTCATAGCAAAGTAAGGGGGAATACTCCTAACAGTCCTCATTTATGTAACTGGTTACATGGTTGTAGTTGATATTTATAACTACCTTCTTTCACTAACTATCCTGTTTTTTGTTTGTTTGTTTGCCTTTAGCAAGCCCCTCAGCTGGTTCTTTACCTGGTCAAGTGACCCAAGCTTTCATTCCTAAAGGATCTGGGGCATTAGGAGTTTTGCCTGGATTGGGTTGTTGTAATTTTACACTGACTTTAATTACTGGACATGTAGTACAGAGGGGCATCCTGCAGGTTCTACTGCATTTCAAACATACTCAACCTTACTTCCATTGTGCAATAACACTTCAATTTCCCCTTGCTAGTTCTGATCAGTCACCGCAGACAGCACAGCAACTCTCTTCTTTGCCTGTTGATTCAGAGGCATGAGGAATTCAAAGTGGCTGGGCAGCAGTTTTTATTGATTAATTTATTTTTCAGTGGAACACTTCATGAATTTGCATGTCATCCTTGCACAGGGGCCATGCTAATCTTCTCTGTATCATCCCAATTTCAGTATATGTGCTGCTGAAGTGGGCACAGTTCATTGTTGTATCTCCTACTGGAAGCATTTCTCCCCCAGGAACTAAGACTTTTAGGCCAGTAGAGCATAAGGTCATGGGAACAGGAAACAAAACATTTTGTTAGTGGGTCACGAGGAGTAATAGTGAATAAATTCATTCCCACTTCTGCCCCTTAATCCTGGACCCATGAGTCCTTGCTATGGAAGAAACAGCTCTATCTATGTATTAGATGTTGATTCAGAGAATGTGCAGCCTTCTGGAGAATCTTGCGACAGCACTGCAAAATATTACCACCTAGCTGGTGCTGTAACGAAGTTCTCCAAAGGCCATTCCACTGTTCTATCAAACAAATTGCTTCAGGATGGTGGGCAACATGATAAGGCCTATTCATTCCATGAGCATGGACCCATTACCATACTTCTTTTGCTGTGAAGTGAGTTCCTTAATCAGAAGCAATGCTGTGTGGAATCTGTGGAATCCCGTGCCCGTGGAAAAGGAATCCTGTAAGTCCAGGATCACAGTTTTGGCAGAAGCATTGCATGCAAATCCATACTTAAGATGGTCTTGCTTACAGAGAAGAGGCATCAAAGAGTTCTTCAAGGATGCCAGGGCCCCCCTCACACATTTATTTCTCTCAGTACTGGTAAAAGTTTGTTTTATGAATCCTTCCAGTGTAGGTGGATAGGTCTTATGTGACAATCTCCCTAAGCGTTTAAATTTCTTCCTCTACATTATACCAAGGCAAGTCTGACATTTTCAGTTCACTTACTGTGAGCCACCTTTTAGAACATGTTTCAGCCAACCATCTGAACAAATTCCTAGTGCCCTTTCCAACTTTCTGAGCTGTAACACAAAATGCAGGCTATCCTCAGTGAGCCCATATCAATAAATTCAGCCTGATCTAACTTTATCTTCCTTCATTTCACACTGTTAGTGTTCATTCCCACACATGTTTCCTGGACTTCTGTCTGTACAAATTAGAAAACTCAAGCAGTTCCATTGAAGTGTAATGAGCCCTCTCATGAATCACACTTTTTATCTCACCTTTAGGGGCCTGCTGGGACTTCAGTCTACCTATAGGTCTAGAAACAAAGAGAGGTGGGTCTTAGGACAGTCAGCATTGTCTTGCATGGCAACTGTCTCGTAGGAGGCCATTAAACTTTCCTCAGGCAATGCACGGTTAATCTCAGACTGGATTAAAAAGGCTGATGCCACTGGTAGTAGGGAGGCCACTGACACTGGGGCATGGGGAGGCTGTTTCCACTGGGGATGGGGAGGCCGTACCTTCTGGGGATGGAGAGGCCTCTTCCACTGGTAAAGAGACATCAGAATTTAGGGACACAATATCCTCAGCTTTGTCAAGGTCTTCCCACACATCCTCATCCTAAATCTTATTCTTTCCCAATCAATGCCCATACTTTAACAGTAGACATTCAACAAGGTTGGGAATTTATAATCAATTAAATTGTAATTTAGTCTCGGGATGGTATTCTGCATTGGATTTTCTACCTAGCCCTTTGGCTATAGGAGATAAGGGTCTCCTTTAGACACAGATAGAAACCCAGGTCATTCATGTGGTGCTTGAGCTGTGAATTTGAATCCCTGAGCTCATTCTTTTCCTTCACCACTTTGTCCAGCAACAGTGGAACAACCAGTCAATCTTATTGTATTGGTTAGTTTTCCAAAAAAGCTTGGAAGTACTGTATACACAGCCACCCAGCTTGTTGCTTCTTGGAAGTGGTTGATTAGGAGTGTTCCGTGCAGGTATTTTGTGTATCTCTGCTACCAGTTCATGCCATGGACTATCAGTGCTCCTGTGTATATATTTATTATGAGGAATTGGCTCACATAATTATGAAGGCTGAGAAGTCTCATGATTTGGATCTGCATTCTACAAGGTGGAGACCCAGGCGAGTTAGTGGTATAGTTCCAGTGCGAGGCTAAAGACCAGGAGAACCAATGGTAGAGGTTTCAGCTGAAATACAGGAGAAGAAAACAGTCTGACAGACAGTGAATTCTCCCTTACTTCACCTTTTGTGGTATTCAGGCCTCCAATGGATTGATGGAGGCCCACTCATATTGTGGAGGGCAACCTGCTTCACTTAGTCTAGTGATTCAAATGTTAATCTCACCTATAAATGTCCTTACTGACACACCCAGAACAACTTACCACCAAATACCTTACACCATGTGTTCTAGTCAAGTGAACATATAAAATTAACCATCACTTTAGTGAGTTTTATTGAAACAAAGCCACACTTGTTCATTTCCATATTGTCATCTTTGGCTGTTTTCAAGCTATAACAGCAGAGCTGAGGAGTTGAAACAAAGACCATTTGGCCTGCAAAACCCAAAATATTTACTATCTGACCCTTTACAATAAAAAACTTTGCTCACCAATGTTCTAAGAGAGTGCTTTTAACATTTTAATATATGTGCAATCAACTGGGGATCTTGTTAAATTGTTGGTTCAGATTCAGTAGGTCATAGCCAAAATTCTCCATTACTATCATGCTTCTGGGTGAGGCCAGTGCTGCTAGACTGAAAACTGTATATTCTATTTCTTAGTTTTTGCTCTTTTCACAGTCCCTAACTATAATGCCTTAAACTCCTGCCTATGCAGATTCTCTTTAGGTTCATCGAACTTAAATCCTGCTACTTCTATTTATTCTCCAAACTATTTCATCTTATTGTGAACTCTTCTTCCTCATTGTACTTACTTTGTTTCAAATTTTTAGGCTTTGAATGTATTCTGTGTTCCCTAGCTGTTGCACTTTTTTTTTGAGACCAAATCTCACTCTTGTCCCCCAGGCTGAAGTGCGATGGCATAATCTTGGCTCACTGCAACCTCCACCTCCGGGGTTCAGCGATTCTCCTGCCTCAGTTTCCCTAGTAGCTAGGATTGCAGGCTCCTGTTATCACAACTGGCTGATTTTTGTATTTTTATCAGAGACAGGGTTTCACCATGTTGGCCAGGCTGGTCTTGAACTCCTGATCTCAGGTGATCCACCTGCCTCGGCCTCCCGCAGTGCTGGGATTACAGGCGCGAGCCACCACGCCAGGCCTGACTTTTTAATGTGTGACTATCTTAACTCCTTCAAAAGACTTAAAGTTTAGATATTCTGTTTTGAGACATCTATTGCCTGTTATGCTTGCATAGTACCTAACATGTAGGAGGTATTCTCAAGATAGTTATTAAATTAATTACTGTTCCACACCTAGAGAGGATATAGTTAAATCAACAGTACATCATCGCAGTACGTGAAGTGATATTCTTAGTCATTGATACAGTTTTAGAATTAATTTATTTTTTCTCTTTAATAATTTTGATAAATTTCAGTGATAAGAATTATTCTTCTTCCTGAACAAAAGACAGTATTGAAGTAAAATACAAGTCTTTGGATTAATACATTAAATCAGGCTACAGAATTGAAATTTAAACTTGTCTCAAGCCTTGAGATGAAAAGTACACCTTAATTACGAACTGAAAATCTGCTTATTGTGCAAATTGCCTGGAGGCTGGAGAATTAGAAATGTAATGTTAATTTCACAAGTTTAATAATTTCATTTTCAGAATTTGCTTGAAGAGGTATTGATAAATTGCAATAGCCAATCATGTATGAAAGTTTACAGACTATGAAAATGTTTTATTTTGCCATTAAGAATCATACATTCCAGCTTTTGAAGAGAATTATGTGAGTAATTAAATAAGATGAGAAACTTCTGCTGTCATAAAAATTAGCCAATTTACTTTGCTCTTCTTCTAATCAATTTAAAATTTCTACCTGAACTATTTTAGTATATTCCAAGAATAAAAGTAGTATGAATATGAAGCTGCTTTCAAGGAATCTTATAGATAGATATAAAAAGCAGTTATAAATGTTTGGCATTTTATGAACTTTTGAGTTCCTTTTTTTTTTGAGATGGAGCCTCACTCTGTTGCCCAGGCTGGAGGGCAATGGCACAATCTGGGCTCACTGCAACCTCCGCCTCCCAGGTTCAAGCAATTCTCCTGCCACAGTTTCTTGAGTAGCTGGGATTACAGGCACCCACCACCAAGCCTGGCTAATTTTCATCTTTTTTTTTTTTTAAGTAGAGACGGGGTTTCACAGTGTTGGCCAGGCTGGTCTTAAACTCCTGACCTCAAGTGATCAATCTATCTGCCTTGGCCTCCCAAAAGTTCTGGGATCACAGGCACGAGCCACCGTGCCTGGCCAACTTTTGAGTTCTTAAAGCAATATTATTTATATGCTTTACCTCAAAATAAATATAATAATTTCACTACTTAATACATTTTGGACTTAATAAATGCAAATAAGTACCTTTCTAAAAATAAATGTTGTACCCAAGGAAACGTTATAAAGGAATTTCACATGTAAGTACTATATCAGATTTGAATAAAGTATTGGAAATCTAAATATTTTCAGGTATGAATACATATTTTTCTGCTAATCAGCACATTACTTTTGTTTTTTAAGATTGATTTCTAAACTAATATTGTCATGTTAACAGCAACCAAGATCAGAGGGAAAAGAAGCAATGAAGCAACTTGGCACATCACAGTTTATCCACATGGTGGAGCCATGTGGCTAGATCCTGGAGACACTAATTTTATTATCCTCATCGTTTTGTAATAACTCATGATAAATCCAACCAACCAAATTTCTTCTTCCTGTGTGCAGTTTTCTCTGGTTCTCTTAGTTTAGTTTCTTATTATCTTGCACTGTAGCAGAGTGCAGCCTTAATCTATTCCAGTCTGTCTTTTATAGCAGTGATTTGCTAATCTTGGCTGCACATTGGTAACTCTGGGCAATTTTTACAAACCCTCGTGCTGAGGGCCCTACCTCAAGCTAATTGACCAGCAATCTGCAGAGTGGAGTCTGGACATTGGCACATGTTTGAAGTCTCCATGTGTGATTCTGTCCTGAAAGCAAGGTTGTAAACCAGTGCATACTACCACTGTAGACACCTTTTTCAATTAGAGATCTAATCACACCACTCTTCCAGTTAAAATTGTTCATTGGCTCCTCATCAACTCTAGGATAAAATCAACCTCATTAACAAGGCAAACAATTCTGTTCAACATCTGACGTTTGCTTTGCTAGCATCACCGCCATCTTCCACCCCACAGCACATGCAGAGTTCCAGCCTAAAGAATTGCTTGCAGGCTTCTAAACTTACCAGGCATTTTCACAATTCCAGAATTACCTCATAAGTTTAACAACTAATACACTAGGCACTAATTAATATTTATTGAATGACTAGATGAATACTGTAAAATGGCTTCCTCTTATTTAGGACGCAGATGTTTATTTTTGTCAAACAACTCTCAAGTGTTTGCTTGCCTTTCGGTGGCTTAGAGTACAGAATGTGGCAGCAGGTCAACCAACAGATGTTAACTATATTCTAAAGAAGACGCTGTTTTCTGCAAACTTATTGAATTCAAAGGTAACATCAGAAACTTCCTTAGAAACAGCTGCTTTTATGTTGTACTTCTTTTCAATCTAAAATTCTCAACTCTAACATTTCTGTTTCAGTCAACAGGAAATGGACTGCCTGCATGTGGATGATGGTGTAGATATTCTTTTTAAAGTAGTGGATCCTCGTATTCACTAGCTAGTCATTCAGAATCTTTGACTTTGTGATTGTTCTCATCCTAAAACTGCCAAGACCCTAATTGAACTGGATTTTCAAGAGTGACTATTATGGAAGAGTAAGTGATGTGACTTTAGCCAGGGCCGCCTTCTCCGTTAGGCACAGTAGGTGCAGTGCTTTTAGGCGCCCACGATTATGTTTCAATGTCCTTTAAGTTAGAAGGAAAAAAAAGACCCTTTGCATCAAAGAAAATGTTTTAACATAAAACAGTAATATAGTCATCTTTATGCCAATACAGTGATAAAATGCAATTTGTAATTCTGTTGTATTTTGGCCATGAAGGCAAAAGCAGCTAGGTCCCAGGAAAGTCATGTGGCCCTCATTTCAGAAAAATTAGGGAGGAGCCCTTCAGCCCTAAAATGTCTCCTCAGATGTGCCTGCCAGATGATGTAATGATGATAGCAGGTAGTAAATTAACTTGGTCTTTACTTACAGACCATCACTATCTTGTCTCAGTACAGTTTCCCACCCCCTCCCCAGGAGAAGTAGAGTTAGTTGCTTGTACTCACATATCAAAAAACAACTTTAGAATGTTCCTGTAATCATACCTTCAGCCTGATTTTTCACTGTGGCATGTACCTTTCTTATATCCAAGTGAGTCACTTAGCACATCAAAGCTACTCCTTTTGAACAGACATATCTTTTTTTAAATCTTTTTGTTTTTATTATACTTTAAGCTCTGGGATACATGTGCAGAACGTGCAGGTTTGTTACATAGGTATACACGTGCCATGGTGGTTTGCTGCACCCATCAACCTGTCATCTACATTAGGTATTTCTCCTAATGCTATCCCTCCACTAGGTCCCTAGCCCCCAGTAGGCCCCGGGGTGTGACGTTCCCCTCCCTGTGTCCATGTGTTCTCATTGTTCAACTCCCACTTATGAGTGAGAACATGCAGTGTTTGGTTTTCTGTTCCTGTGTTAGTTTGCTGAGAATGATGGTTTCCAGCTTCATCCATGTCCCTGCAAAGGACATGAACTCATCCTTTTTTATGGCTACATAGTATTCCATGGTATATATGTGCCACATTTTCTTTATCCAGTCTGCCATTGATGGGCATTTGGGTTGGTTCCAAGTCTTTGCTATTGTGAACAGTGCTGCAATAAAACATACGTGTCCATGTGTCTTTATAGTAGAATGATTTATAATCCTTTGGGTATATACCCACCTGGGTTAAATGGTATTTCTGGTTCTAGATCTTTGAGGAATCGCCACACTGTCTTCCACAATGATTGAACTAATTTACACTCCCACCAACAGTGTAAAAGGATTCCTATTTCTCTACATCCTCTCCAGCATCTGTTGTTTCCAGACTTTTTAATGATCACCATTCTAACTGGTGTGAGATGGCATCTCATTGTGGTTTTGATTTGCATTTATCTAATGACCAGTGACAATGAGCTTTTTTTCTTATGTTTGCTGGCTGCATAAATGTCTTCTTTTGAGAAGTGTCTGTTCATATCCTTTGCCCACTTTTTGGTGGGATTTTTTCTTTCTTTTTTTTTTTTTTGTAAATTTGTTTAAGTTCCTTGTAGATTCTGGATATTAGCCCTTTGTCAGATGGATATATGGCAAAAATTTTCTCCCATTCTATAGGTTGCCTGTTCACTCTGCTGATAGTTTCTTTTGCTTTGCAGAAGCTCTTTAGTTTAATTAAATCCCATTTGTCAATATTGGCTTTTGTTGCCACTGCTTTTGGTGTTTTAGTCATGAAGTCTTTGCCCATGCCTATGTCCTGAATGATATTGCCTAGGTTTTCTTTTAGGGTTTATGGTTTTAAGTCTTAGGTTTAAGTCTTTAATCTATCTTGAGTTAATTTTTGTATAAGGTGTAAAGAAGGGGTCTAGTTTCAGTTTTCCGCATATGGCTAGCCAGTTTTCCCAACATCATTTATTAAATAGGGAATCCTTTCCCCATTGCTTGTTTTTGTCAGGTTTGTCAAAGATCCGATGGTTGTAGATATGTGGTGTTATTTCTGAGCCTCTGTTCTGTTCCATTGGTCTATATATTGAACAGATATATCTTGATGTTCCCTTAATGGAAAGGTGCCAATAGTAGAAATGGGTATAGTAATAAAGATCATACTGACCTATCATTTATACTCAGATTTTCTTAGAATTAGTATTATCAAATGCCCTCTAGTGAAAGAAATTGTCAAAGTTTTCAAGTTTATAAAAATAAATGTTTTTGAAAATGTTACTCATTGCAAAGTGCTCACATGAACTGAGCACTTTTGATGTCAAAATTCATGATTAGAACTTGGATGACATTTACGTACAATGCTTGCATGTGGATGATGGTGCAGATATTCAAAAACAAGTGGTTTTGCTTTTCTAATGTAAATTCAAACGTGCTGTTGAATTAACTGGTATTTCTATGACATTGAATAGGTTTAATACAATTCTTTATTAAAGATAGATAGTAAGCCCTACTGCCTGTATTGGTCATATCAGGGAATTCCTTTTCAGTGACAGTAATATTTTAAGATTGATGATCCTTGATAACTACAATGTGTTTAGAATACATTTCTTGGCTACACAGAGCATCTTTTTTAAAAAAACAAAACTTCAGTGTCATGTTCATAAATAGTAGGAATCTCTTAGCTGTGTGGGTTATGACTCCCTGGATGGCATTCAAAGTATGGACTTGAATAAGAACTCTTCTTTCTATCAAAAAATAAGTGAATGATATTGACATGGTTCGTTCATAATTTTAAAGTAAAGATAAACTCATAATCATTTAAACTATTATTTTAGATATTACTTTGCTTGGTTTTCCCAGCATCCTTCCCTTCTAGGATTAATAGACTACCCTTAGTAAAGATTGCTAATCATAGTACATTGTGTCCACAGTGATTAGTCCAGGGAGGAGGCACCAGACATATGTCATGCCAGTCAGACTCTTTCTTATTAATTTAAGCTTGAGTTAGAGGAATGAACCCCTCTATCTCAGATGGTAAAGATGTGAGGATATTAATCCAGCATTCACTAGTGGTAGTGATTCAGCCTTGGATTGAGAGTTTTAAGCAGACAGAGGAATAAAACACAAGAGGGAACTAAAGAAAAGAAGACAAGAAACAGTGTTGAAAAGATTTTTAATGTCTGTAGTTCTAATTCCTGAGGTCCTCAAGAACGCTAATTTTTGTTATTCTCGGTCTTGGTCATTTATGTACAATCTATGAACTGATCCAGTGTCCTTTACAAATATCTGCAAATACACCCACCTTCTTTTTAAGACCCTCCTTATCTTAAGCTTACATTGATCCATTTCTTTAAGTAGAATGCTTTAATATATTAACTAAGGATGAAACTTCAAACATGTTGTTAACTGGTAGAAAAATTTGAGGATAATGGAATTATAGGATTAAATGAGATAATATATATCAAACATTCACACTTGATCTTAGTCAAAAGATCAAGAAGTGATTTTTTTTTTTTTTTTTAATGAGACATCACACTAGGCTGGACTCAGACTCCTGGTCTCAAGAGCTCCTGCCCTGAGTAGCTAGGACTACAGGTGCACAGTACTGTGCTCAGCTTTTTTTTTCTTTTCCTTAAAGATGGAAAGACAGACTTTATTCAAGGGGGACTCACAGTAATAGATATAGGAACCACTACGATGGGGTCTTTCAGTGGGGGAGAGAGATTAGATTCCTCAAATATTTGATCACTGTCTGGTATATATTAATTTTTAAAAAGTTATTTTAAAATTATTATCTTTCTTAATTACTTGTACAAACATGCTTTGATTATTAAATTATTTCTGGACTCTCAGTTTCACAAAACAAAAGCAAACTTGAGTGCATTTTCAACTTTATGACATAAGTAGCCATTCAAATAATGGGAACCTATCTAGGGCCATCCATAGGGTGTGCAGAGTACAGGGCAAAACTTTTTTGTCAGGCTCCTGTCTATGTGGCTAATTTGATTTTAAAATGTGTTATGAAATTCACAGGCCCATGTGAGTTACAGTGATATGTTGATGGTGATTTAGAATAATAAATTGAGAAGGGATTATTTGTAGTGTCTGCCAAAAACTGTGAAGGTTCTGAAAGTTTACCCTAATGCAATCTAACAAATTAGTTTGTTACTGTATCAAGGATACTGGCAAAAAACAGGAGACTCCTGGGTCAGAGACAAAGGATTTAATTGCTCACAGTACAGCAAAAAGCATGAGCATCCCCATATTTGCATTGGTTCTCCTTGCTAAGTATCAGGGCTTGATGAAGTGGGCTAAGATGACACCTGTACATGCAGGGAGTTGCATTAAAGTAGGGGTCCCAAGGGTCCAGGACTCTCTGAGCAAGCTACAAAATGTTGTAGCAGGTAGCAAATCATTCAGACCCCTCCTGCTACAAACCTGGAATCTTACTGTGGTCACTTTGACCTACTTAGTGCCTATGTGCCCCTGATCAGTAACAGGGAATGGATAAAACTAGTAATCTGGCACACAGAGCAAGAATGTGCAAGCCTGATCAGGCCCATGGCAGATGACATTTTCTAGTAGTATACAGGCATTATCTTTTCCTGTTCAGGTACAGGAGCCCACTCTTCTTTATTGTAAAATGTACCATTCCTGGCTGATTTTATATTGCTTACTCAAAGAAAAAGGCATTAACATTGTTATTACTCATAAGGTCATGGCTTGCTGGAACCTGCTTATATTGAAAAATATAGATCTTGCTTCTGCAGTTCCCTAATACCATTTATTTAATTCTGGTTACATGGTTGCTCATGACTTTGCATCATCCGTAGTGCCTTCCATGATTACTGCCCCCCAAAGACTCTCTTTAATGTTGTTACTATGTTTTGTTGATGATGAACAGAAATGTAAACTTACCCAGACTATGCAGAAACATGTGAACAACAATTCATTCTCCATTCATGTTAAATTTCAAATTTTAATGCATAAGCATAGAACAACATGACTTCCAACCATGTTCCAACCTTGAACTCCTTAGGCTATAATCACTGCATACCTAAAATATGATCTTCTTAAAAGTTGACTCTCTCTTCCTTCTATACACTGCCACCAGAGGAGAGAATAGGTGAGGAGTTTGAGGGGAAGCGGGATGGGATAGGGAAAGAATGGTCCAATTTGTGTGAGGAAGTCCATCTTACAAAAGCATGGCATTACCACAGTGATCAATAGCCAGAGTAGATACAGATCCAAAGGCCTTAGAGTAGATAATATCACCAAATGCCAGAGAATAGGGCATGGAGCCTGAAGAAGGGGTAGGTATCTGCCACAGGAATGGCCAACGGTATATAGGGTAAAGAATACTCTTCAGTGCTGGATCAAAAGTGGTACTGTGGTCAGAACAAAGATGAGTGTGGGCCCATGTTCTAGACCACACACTCAGATCAAGCTCAAGTTTTAGCAGTAGATTCTTTGTAGCCCTGAGTCCTGAACTTGTCTTACATTGATAAGAGAGTCGGCCAACATCTGCTGCTTGTTGGTTCCATTCTGAAAACTCAGTCTTGTGTGGTCCCACAAAAAGAAATGCTGTGCTGACTATTGGGAGTTACCAGTCTTCAGTCTGCTCTCTTGGATTAGAGGCCAGGCAGTGGTCTCAGGACAATCTCATCCACATGAGCCCTAGGACTCCATGGGCATTTGGTAGAACCCATGTCTTGGAAAAGAGGGTTGGAGAAATACCTTAGTGGAGAAATGGAGAATGAAGACCTTGTGTTTTATGATCTCAGCTTGGAGAACCCTGCTTGGATGGCACTGCTGGTCTAGCCACTACCAGGCATAGAGGAGGCTATAGAAAATGTAGAGAAAAACACTCCAAAGTGTGAGATCCTTCTAGAACTGGAAATATGCAGGCCTATATACTATAGTCTGAATGCTTTTTTCCCCCAAAAATTCAAAGATGGAAACCTAGTCTCCAATGTGATGGTGTCAGGAGGTGGGGCCCTTTGGGAGGCAATTAGGTCATGGGGGCTCCTCAGTATCCAGATAAAAGGTTACTGTACTTATACAAGAGGTGCTATGAGGCTTGTTCCTTCCCTGTTCCACCACATGAAGACACAGCTAGAAGATGCCATCTATGAGGGAATGGGCCTTCACCAGACACTGAATCTGCTGATGCCTTGATCTTAAACTGTTCACCTTACAGAACTGTGAGTAATAAGTTTCTGTTGTTTATAAAATACAACAGAAACTTATTACTGTTAAACTTATTACTGTGGTATTTTGTTATAGCAGTTTAAACAGACTAAGACATTGTGCCTATCCAACATCTGAGACCACCATTTTAACATTTCAATTCCTACTTTTCATATTTTTAAACTTTTAGACTTGAAAATCAATTTCATTTGTTTATTCTTTGCTCTCGTTCATCTTTCAAAATATTGCACCACTCAGAATTTAATATTAATTGAAAATGTTTTTTTAAAATGTCAATAATTCCCGAAGATACTGTATTTAACCTGGGAAAACAAAAGACATTCTATGTCATTGGGATGAGAATTGAATCAGCACCAGAAACTACACTCAACAGATAGTGCTTCAATGTTTCCCACACTCCTGTTTAAATATGTATACTTGATACTTCTATTTTCTAATTTTATTTGGATGACTCAACTAATCTGTAGTTGCTAATTAAAATAATTCTGTGGTTAATAAGTAAAATTTGCGTATAATATATGTATTATCCTATCAAATTATTAGACAAACTTTTGTTTTTATAGAAGTTTGTTGTGATCATCCCCATTATTATATTTGCTCCTCACAATAAGCTAATAGGTAGATAAAGGCCAAATAAATAGCTGGCTTTAATAGATAAGGAAACTAAGGTGAGGGACTTAACATTGTCAACGGTTATATATTTGATGTCACAGTCATGAACAGAACTGGGCTTGCTGGACTCATCTGATGCTCTTGTGCTTCCAGCAACTACCATGTTCTTTCCCCAGGCATACCTATCATGATTAAGATAATATTTATTCTGAGCCTTTTAGAAGTTTATCATGTCAAAAAAAATAACATGTCATTTTTCTTTCCTTCTTGATGCCTCTGTTGCTTCAAGGTAATATAGTTTTAATATTCAATAGTGAATATTAAGTACATCTCTTACACATAATATATGACAATAAATCCATATTCTGCATTCAGAGTTGTACTGTTACTCAACATTGTGATATATGTGTCAATGCAGAGAACACAACGGATTGGATCCTTCTGCCAGTCACCTTTTAACTACCTAAATTTCACAGCTTCTCGGGGATGCAGGCAGAAGAATCTTGCTGCATGTCAGATTTGATGCCCCATGTCCCTTTCTTAATTCCGAATAAAGAATCAAAAATTAGTATCCTTGTGTGGTTGGTAACTGAAAAGCGGTACAGTTTTCCCCATTTTCAAAAGAAGTGATGCTGTCATAACCTGCCCCTAGGGTTCCAATAGGGCTTCCTGTCATTCTGCAAGATCCCAGGGAACTGATAGGTTCATAATGATTGCTTAGGTGTGCAGCTGACATTATAAGGTTAGGGGATAGTGCAGCATAGTGGGGAACAGCAAGAGTTCTGGAGTTAGATGAAACTAGTCTGATTCTTACTTTGGTGTTTACTACTTGGGTGATGTGGTCAAGTCTTGTACCCACATCAACATGGTTTTTCTTTAAACCAGAATTTCCCAAATGAAAATCATTTAATATTCTTCTTGAAATGACTTGAAACTGGTTTCTCTGACAGTAGACTTTTACCATCAAAATCTCTAAGGTTCTAACATGATTTTATGATAGCCCATGTTCATCTATAGATGGTTGAGGGAGAAGTAAGTTCAATGAGTTCTGGGAACAGAAATCCCACATTTTACACCAGTCCTTTCTAGTTCTTTGTTTTCTTTCTTTTTTGATGATATAAGTTCAGTTTCAAAAATACTTTTTCACAATATCTAATGTAATACATAGGAAAAAGAGATGTGGCAGGCAATAGACTATGGTACAAAAAAGTAGATGTAAAACCCTTTTATAAAAAACTTAAAAAAATAAATCATGTTCACGAACTTCAAGGCCTCTCAGAGAAATGGTGCTGCTTGCCAAAGTCCTCTGCAGAAGTGTATGTGGTAAAAGTGTTACAGGTCCAGTCCGTTTTTATGGCCCTGTTCCTTCCTTCCTTCTACATCACAACTACCACAGACAATAATTAAATTATATCTGAATTTATTAAGAGATTGAAGAAAACAAAAAGCAATGGAGAAAGAATTGTAAATGAGAGTGACATGGCTTTCCCGTGGTCCAAAGGGAAAGTGTCCCCAAATTTCTACCTTTCCTGCAAGGCCTCTTAGGAAGGTGTCCCAATTTCTAACCTCATTCTATCATCAGGTTTGTAAGAGTTTCTCCTTGTCAGTTTCTTTATCTATTGTTAGAAACTTTATTTCCTATCCACAAATTAGTCTTACTCTAGAATTTATTTCCCTCCCTCCTGGAAGTATATTCTCCCAAGTATGAGTTGGAATAATTTCATGGGGGCTCAAGAAGGACAGTGCAGATTCGGCATTCACACTCCAAATCTTAGAGAAAGGTCTAGAATGGGTGTGGCCTTGACAAGCCTCATCTCTAAAAGTCTCTCCAATGGTGTGAGTTGCAGATGGTGCAGATGGGCATCCTTAATCTTAGCATTCAGTGGGTAAGCTGTTGGATTACACACACACACACACTCACACACACACACAGAGTCTCTCACACACACACTCACACACCCCCCCACCCCCGACACAAATGCATAAACATTTCTCTTCTAGGCAAATAATGTTCAGGGACAGGAAAGACTAAATCCATAAGGAAGAAGAGAAACAAGTTTCTTCCCTATAATTTTCAAGGCCACTATTATCCTTGTTCTGGTGGTGTTAACATTTTTTTTTTTTCATTTACTTCCTCATTTCCAAATTGCATCTCATAAGGCTACTGGGTATAAAGTAAATAACCAGTTCAGGTGTCTCATTATACCTGCTTTCTTAGCTGTATGTGACCAAACCAAAGTGTATACATTATTGCTCTTAAATAATACACCATTCTCTTTTCTGATCTTGGTGGCAGATGTTAGTGAAGAGGCAAGGAGTGGGGAGAGTAGATTTTATTTTTCTAGTAAACAATCATAGAACAGAATTTCTTTGCTTAATGTACATATGGGGCTAATGTTTGAAGTAATGGTCAAATAAAATTTGTTTTTCAGGATTAGAAGATAAGGACACTGTGTGCTTATTTATAAAGTAACTGCTAAGCTTGATACAGAATTTTGGCTCTGCAACTAGACCTCACCTAACACAAATGTAGCAAAGAGATAGACCAATTATATGCACTTCCTTAAAGGATAAACTTTTGTTTAATGATAGATTTAATTATTGATAAAGAAGTAATGGGTTGAGACTATCAAAGCCTAGAGATTGTCTATGAATCTGTTATATTGAAGAATATTTATTTTTCATTCTTCTTGTAACTTTTCCTTTTATAGAAATATTACTGTTTAATTTGTTTACTTTTTTACATGCAAAAACATGGAAAGAGCAAGGACATTGACTGGCTGGCAAATGTTAGGGCAAAAGTTAGATATAATTATAGCTTCAGATGAGGTCTAATTTTCCTGTAGCAAGCAGCACAAATCCCTGAAATCAGGACCAAATGAAATCTAAATTTTATACTTGGCCATTGAGATATAAGGCTCCTTTGATATTATATCATCCGTGAAACCTTTTAAAAATGTTACATAAAATATAACTAAATTTGAGATTTTCACCTTTAGTCTTTTATTCTGGATGAAGATCAGATATAAAGTTGAATTTTTATTTTTTACTCAGCTATTGATTTTAGAAATTTATATTTCTTGTCATTCAGTGTGGGATAAATGCATGCATATTTTATCATATCTTTTCTTGTATTAATTTTTTTTTGTGTGTGTGGAAAACTCTTGTCCTTCAGTGATATATATCCTGACTGCATATCATTTTGAGTGTTTTTCACATAACATTCTCAAATTTTAACTCTCTGGTCTAGTAGTTTACATATTCCAGGAAGATGTTATTTTAAATGGTTTGGCCTTATTTATGGGTTGAAATGGGTAGGTTTCTGGTACAAAGTAAATCACTCACAGATATATCTTGTAAAAATGAATAAAATACTAAAATCAAGTATCCAAGCCTATACCCTATGATGTTCAAATGTAGCCAGTTAATATATGTTAAGAACCTGTAAAGATGTTGCCCTAAAGTCAAGAATTGCTATGCTGAAGGAGCTGTGATTTCTCTACACCCCAAATAGTCATAAAATACAATTTTGAACTATTGCAGTGGTTTTCAACCTAAGCAAAATCTAAGGAGCTTAAAAGAAATCCCCATGCTTAGGCTACTCCTCCAACTAATTAAATCAGAAATTTTAGGGGTGGGACTCAGGAATCAATTATTTTCCAATATTTTATTTTGTAATCAAGTCTACAGAATGTCTACAAGAATAATAAATCAACACTCACATTCCTTGCTCTACCTCACTGTTTATATATGTATTAATATATTTTTTATTCTGAAACATTTGAGAATAACTTACTCTCAAATTATACAATTTTATACTCAAATATTTCTGCACGTAACTCGTAAGAACAAAGGCATTTTTCCCCATGAATACAAAACAAGCTGGGCACAGTGGCTCACTTTGAGAGGCCGAGGCGAGCTGATCAATTGAGATCAGGAGTCCAAGACCGGTGTGGCTAACATGGTGAAACCCCATCTCTACTTTTAAAATACAAAAATTAGCCAGGCATGGTGACACACACCTGTAATCCTAGCTACTCAGGAGGCGGAGGCAACAGAATCCTTTAAACCCAGAAAGTGGAGTTTACAGTAAGCCTCAATGAGCCAAGATTGTGTCACTGCACTCCAGACTGGGAGATAGAACCAGACTCCTTCTCAAAAATCAATCAATCAATCAATCAATCAAACTAAGGCAATTTAACTTTACAATAACATCATAAATATACAATGCACAGATAATATATATCTTTTTTCAAAATTCTCCACTCACTCCAATTACATCCTTAATAGCTGCTTTTTTAAAATCAGGATCCAGTCAAAGATTCACACTTACATTTATTTGCCTTGTCTCTTTTTTTTTTCCTTTTTTTAAAACCAAAATTTATCATCTTTAATTCAATTTCAATGGAATGCCATAATTCATGTCATGTGATGTAAATAGACTCATAATTGGAAATATCATTTATAAAGTACTTTTGTTTTTATTGATTTTGTTCACTCTATTAATTTTTAACAGGCAAAAATTGTACATATTATGTACAACATGGTATTTTGAAATAGTATATATTGTGGAATAGCTCAATAGAGCTAATTAACATAAGCATTACTTCACATACTTACAATTTTTTATAATGAGAACATTTAAAATCTATTCTCTTAGCAATTTTCAAGAATATAATAGTTACTAACCACAGTCACTATGTTTTACAATAAATTGTTTGAACATACTCCTTCTACCTAACTGAAATTTTGTCCTTTGACCAACATTTCCCCAACACCACCCTTCCCCCTCACCCTCAGCTCCTTATAAACACCATTTTCTTCTTTATTTCTATGAATTTGACATTTTTAGATCCTACATGAAAGTGAGATCATGTGGTATTTGTCTTTCTGTGCCTAGCTTATTTCACATAACATAATGTCCTCCAAGTTCGTCAATGTTGTCCCAAATGGCAAGATTTCCTTTTATTTTTTTAAGGCTGTGTAGTAGTTTACTGTGCTATATATACCACACTTTCTTATCCATTCATCTGTTCATGGACACTTGGGTGGCTACCATATCTTGGCTACTGTAAATAATGCTGCAATAAGCATGTGACTGCAGATATCTCTTCAAAATATTGATTTCATATCCTGTGGATATATACCCAGTAGTGGCATTGCTGGATCATATGGTAGTTCTATTTTTAATTTTTGGAGGAAACTCCACACTGCTTTCCATAATAGCTGTACTAATTTGCATTTCCATCAACACTATGGAAGGGTTCCCACTTCACATCCTTGCCTTCCTTATTATCTTTCATCTTTTTGATGATAGCCATTCTAACAAGTGTGAGGTGATATCTCATTGGGTTTGAATATCCATTTCTCTGATGATTAGTAATGTTGAACATTTTTTCATATATCTCCTGGACACTTGTATATCTCTTTCTAGAAATATCTAATCACAAACTTTGCTTATTTAAAAAAATCAGGTTATTTATTTGTTTTGCTATGAGTTGTAGTAGTTCCTCATATAGTTTGGATATTAATCCCTTATTAGATGTATGGTTTGCAAATATTTTCCCCCATTTTGTAGATTTGTCTCTTCCCTCTGTTGATTATTTCCTTTGCTGTGCAGAAGCTTTTTACTTTGATGTAATCCTATTTGTCTTTTTTGAATTTGTTGCCTGTGCTTTGGGGCTATCTCCAAAAAAATCATTGCCCAAAACAATGTCCTGAAGAGTTTTCTTCCAGTAGTTTTACAGTTTCAGGTCTTATGTTTAAGCCTTTAATCCATAATGAGTGGATCCTTGTATGTGAGTTAAGAGTCTAATTTCAGTTTTTCGTGTGGATATACAGTATTCTCAACATCATATACTGAAAAGACGGTTCTTTCCCCATTGTGTGTTTTTGGCACCTTTGCTGAAAGTCAATTGTTTGCAAATGTGTTGATA